>NW_018364567.1:0-72472 GCF_002078875.1 Numida meleagris | reverse complement strand
AAAAAAAGTAAAAAAAAAAAAAAAAAAAAAAGTGTACATGGATTTAGACCAAAATGTGTCTAACATTCTAGCGTAAGGAAAAAAAATCAATTCTGCTACAAACCGGTGATATGAAAACTCCCTTTATTTGCAACCAGCTGCATAAGTTTTAGAATTTTAGTGAAAAAAATCCCCTAACATCTAAAACTAGAAGTAATGTACATTGTTCCACCTCATGGTCTTCTCTTCCATATAATAAAATTGTTCCATGAGGATTTTTTTTTTTAAATTTTCAGTCTCCTTATTTTAATAAAAGCAATGCGATGTAACAAAAGCATATTGAAGCATATTGTGATTCACCTTACTCCTCCCCACCCCAACATATCTTGTCTCTTTAATGCATCATTTCATAAATCAGTACCATTAAAGCCTTAAACATAAAACTAATTCCGATCTGAAAAAGGTACAAAAAGGCACATAAAATCCCAGTGCTTCTGTACTGTAAAATTCAAGTGTAACTGAGCTCAATATTTTTTTCCAAACAGCATTGGATCACTGATATTCCACGGAGCCCAAACTGGTTTGCAGCCTATGCCAAAGCCTTCAGCAAGCACTTGTGCTAGTAGACTACAAAGTTAAAGCCTAGCTTCTGTATGCTTTTGGGGAATATCAGTTGAAATGTTTGTACTTGTCCAAAAACAAAGTTCACTTTGAAGTTCAGTCATCACCTCCACCGTACATGTCAGCAAGTTTCTTGAAACGTGGGCCCCAGTCATTTAGGTAGTCATAGTCTTGCTCACCACCACTACTTGAGGAATTAAGAGAGCTCAAGGATCCAGCAGTGGAGCCACTTCCTTCATAGTCAAAGACTAAGAGGGAATCATATGGTGGGGCTGTAGGGTCATTGTCGGCTGCTTTAAGTCCCTGTAATAATGAGAGAGAGAAAAAAAGATTAAGCTCTGTATCGGAGCGAGGCAACACGTAACTGGAACATTGCAGTGCTCTTATCTACCAGCCACCACTTGAGAAAATCTAGTTCTTGTTCTTCTGCAGTTCACATCAACCAGAACGGCATGGTTCATGTCTCTGCAACTCCAGCAAGAACATATTTCCATTTCCTTTAGAATGGACACGTTTCTAGGATTTAGAGCTGGACGTTTTAGAATAACTGCACACACTGTTCTAACAAAATCTTGAGAACATCACTGAACTTGGAACGATGCTAATAAATATACAGTTTCTGAGCTGTACAGCTCACAACCTGAGGCATGAGCAATATGGGACTGGTTAAACAGACAGATGGGGAAGGAGAAATAGGCATGTTTGCAAAGATTTGCTTTAACAGCTATCTCACATGGCCAATAACGTATCCACTGACATTGCTGGCCTGCAGTCCATCTGTGTGTGCCAAAAGCCGTATTTAGTTAGTTCTGCAAAATTCATGTGCCTCTGTAGGCTGCTGTGAGATAAAGGTACAATATGTTGGCTTAAGCCGCATGTGCTTTGCCATTACCATCCATAAGATTCCACCTGCTCCTCATAAAACACACACAAAAAGAGACATGAAAGCTAAATGCATTGATATAACCATTTCTGTTTCCTCATTTCAAAATATTCAAGCTATAAACACACAAATATTAGGTCTTCAGCAATTTTAAACTTCTACCCTCTACAGCTGAATAACTCAAAACTAAACCCAAAACAAACTGAACGAGGGAAAAGTAGAGTAAGAACCACACTTCTTCCAGAGGACAGACTCTCCTCTGGTTCCTTACATAAGTCCAAACCTAAACAGTAAATTTAATTTTAAAATACAAAGTGATTGCTCTGTGGTGAGCCACACTTAGCCTGGGAAAAGTTACAACTTGAACATAACAGGCTACAGCCTGAAGTTATAAGTAAAAGCAAGCCCCCTTGTGTTTTGGATTTTTCAGCCTCGTAGTTTCTTCCACAGGATTAGCAACGATTTTTCAAGACCCTCCGCTTTCAGGATGGATCTACTCTGGCAGCTACTGATGAGGAATAATGTGACTGCCAAGGTTCTTTAAGCCTTAGCTAGGACTTCAAGTTGCTCCCTGTTAGATTAATTTTAACCAGTGCAATCTGTGCCAATTTTCTTGTTAATTTTTAATGCTCATTTATTTCTTTAAAGAATTGCTTTCTTATACTCTTTTCTGAAGGACTGAGTATGCCTCCTTTGAATTATTTAAGATGCCATTTTTACAAATTTATGTTTTAGACTAAACAGTGCATGATAAAAATCCGATGTAACGGAAGCGTCTGATTTTTTTTCCTCTGAATATATATATACCTGAATCTGTTAATTAAAGCACATAGTATTGATAAAAGAACCCTGATTATTAGCACCTAAAATCATTCAGAAGTGTGCAAAATGTACCTAAAATAATTCTGCAAATCAATGCTGGAAAGGCCCAGCATAATTATCAAACTAATGACCTCCAATCAAGAACGTATTTTGGATTTAAAGTGATCGTTTCGCGTAGTACAACAACATCAAGCATGCTATTAATAGCCAGTATTAGAAGCATAATTTTGAATTATCTGATAAGAATAATTGGTGATGCTTGTTATCTTTCTCTTCGGAGTTTTCCATCCTGACAGTCACAATAAGGACGAATGATTCAAGATTCCTAAAAGGCAAAGGCAAGTACATGTTGGAAGACTTCCTTCGTCCAGCTTCAAAGCTTCAAACAGTCCTAAGGCTTTCTCTTTATTTCTGCTGCTGAAGCAGAAATGTAAATTTAAGTCTTAAGCAGTAGCTGGCGTTACAATATTTGCACCTTCACTTAAGCCTGCTTGGGGTGATGTACTCCCATGCTTTTTGGACAGAGGTGACAAGGAAGGAGAAGGCTTAAGGAGTGCTGATGTAGGAATCTCAGGTGTTTCTGTGTAAAAGTCATTTACAAAGGTGGTTTGGAGAGGAAATGTTATTTCCCTGCAGTTCCGCCTGGGAACAGAAGAACAGTGAAACACGGGATATTAACTTACTACAATTAAAAATTCCTCAGACTCTCAGTATAATGACTGAACATTAACTAACTTAACTTCAGGATAACTAAGTTCTTTGCCATATTTTTACAGCACGTTAAGATGATTAACAAATACCACAACTTTTTATATCCCTTCTGCTAAGCATATTCTCTGAACTGCTGGGTTCTACAGCATGTCTGAAGCTGGAGATGCTTGGTATCAGCTTTGGCAAAGGAATTGGCTTATGAAACTCTTCTTGGTTTCAGTACTGCCACTTTTTTGCTTACTATGACATTCCTTCCAGTGGGTGGTACCACAAACTACTGTGTTGGCATGACTGAGAAAGCAAAAATGGTTGCCTATAACTGCTTACACTGTTTTTGCTGGAGTAGTATTGTCAACCAGTCCTCAAAAAATTCCTTAGTATTTCTCAGAGGTGCTCAAGAACTTCAGGATAGTGGATTTGCTGTTGTATTGATTACAGATTCCTGATCTGAAAATCTGCAGTTTCCACTAGTTAGAGAAGGTTACTCAGTAGCTGAACTGTGGGGGCACGTGCTTGAGACCAGATGATCTCCCTGGAAGATGGAGAACTAAGACATATTTCTTTGCATTTGCTACACAAGCAATGCACAACAAGCAGTCACTGAAGAGAAGATGATGTGACATCCAGTAAGGTCATGGCAATACAAAGGTGAGTGTGAGATCTACGATAGACTGACTAGCAACCTCATTTATTCCTCTTCCTTATGTGTTGCAGTTCCTTTCACTGATCAAGAGATAAAGAGGAGGAAGAGGAAAGACTACAGAGCCTTAACAGAAGAACGATGGCGACCTTAAGCTATACTTGTGTAACTTGCTTGGTCTTGCATGTACTTGCTTGGTCCCAAATTGAGTGAAAACAAAATCTGCAAGATCTCAAAATAACATGAAACTTTACAAAATCTGATCTAATGCTTTTATTTTTATTAATCCTACTACTTAATCAGATTCAACAGACTTTTGATGAGAATGAAAGAATAGAGCCCTACAAGCAAGTATGAAAGATTATTTCAGCTTGTTTTTTTACTTGACAAGAGACAACAGAAAACATTGAGGAACCCTGTTCTGCTTAGAGGTGCACTGTATCAATAAGTATTTACTAAGAATGAATTGAGGGTCCTTCACGTTCTCATGGGATGAGACCTTCAGTTTGTAATTTAAATTTACCTCAGGCTATGTCCTCTATTGATTAGAAATATTTTCTTAGTCACAAACTCTCCAACACAATAATTTGTTTTAAGATTTCTAGGGACAGCACAGGTGGTTCTTGAAAATGAGCCTAACAAAGCTTCTTCAAACAGGTCTGATTTATACTGTCCTCCAAATCCTCACTATTCTTAGCATTAATTACGCTCCACATTCTGCAGTTTATGTTTTAAAAAGCTCAAAATGGAAAACAATGTCTACAGAGGATTCTTAATAACACATGACTTATTTCCCTGTCTTGTTTGTACACTGAACTGGAAGAAAAGGAAGTTTTTCCCTCGCCCCCCCCTTAAATTAGAGATTTATCTACCCACTGAAACAGACAAAACAAGAAAGTCCCCGAGGTCATTTAGCTTATGCCTGCAAAACATATTTTGATTATAAGGCACCTCTGGAACCTTCTTATTTTACAAAGTTCATGTTTTATTTTAACTTTGCAAGTGTTATAAAAATACTTGAAGGCTCTATCCTACTTGTAACTTGTTTTTCAACTGAGAAGTTATTAGAACACTACAAAATAATCATACTTACATATGTCTCATTGAGTTAGGCAGATTTAGTACAACTGATGATAGCTAGAAAATAATACACTACAGGAAACAAAGTAAATACTGCCAAAGGGAAAAAAAAAACCCACGAAGATGATCCACTAGGTCTTTTTCACCTTTTGTTCCTCTGTCATAGGATCAAGAGGAAAAAAACACCCCATGGTGGTGGTAGCTAAGTCCTCAGTATCTGAAACAAATGATGTACGGTTATTTTTTGCCAAGAAGTTGGAGTAATTCAGTAGCTAGTTTGAACAATACTGGCACTGTGTCTGAGGTACTGGTGAGCATTCAACAGACTGAATTAGTTCCCACACACACGGGCTAGAATCCCAAAGGTTCAGACAGTCATCAGCATCTCTGATGACAGGGCCAAGTTCTCCAAAATACACGACTGATCTCCACAAAGTGTTGCATGTTTTCAAGCCAACAGGGTAAATGCAAACTTTGTTACAGAGGTTTTGACAACTGAAAGGCAGCCCTTCTTTGTTTAGTTAGTGACTGGGTTAGTTCGGGAAGTGGTCTGGGTTAGGGCTGACCAAAAGAGAACTTATGGTGTGACTTGTCACAGTAGATCAAAGTTCTTTGCCTAACCATGTTAAATTTGGATGCAAAGAGATATTAACTTTACCCTTTCTTATCTTGCTATGTCTTCATTTATTCAACATAAAACTGAGAGAAACTTACCGATTTGTTCAGGCATAATCTTGCTGGGGCTTACAATGCACTGCAAAGGGTGTTATCTGAAGCGAAGCTGAAAACCTGTGCAGCCTAAGTGTTTATGCATCAGATACTGATTTTTTGCAATATTAACTGTAATAGTGACTACTATAGCAAACCATTTTTTTTTTCTAATTGACTTCTTAGAATCACATTTGCCATGGCAAATTTTGACACAATACAAATTAAGATACAACTACTGTGGAGAAATAGAATCTTCATTTTGCCCAGTGTTCTGGTAAAACAGAGCACAAAGAATCCTTGGCTGTAACTGTGCACTTAAGAGAGGGTTAGGTGAAATGCTCCTTAGTAAAACAAAACTGAAATCCTAAGAAAGAAATATCTTACAACAAAAAGAAGCTAAATATATAGCATTTGAAACACAGAATCTACATCACATAGTTTTGTTCAATCTGTGGAGGCAACTGATTTACCAGTTAGCTTGCTGATAAAATTGCCATGCCTTAATTTTGTATATAAATCTAAGGTTAATTTTGTTTTTGAGTGAATATTATTATTACTATCATTTTACAATATAGAAATAGCTGGAGGAAGCTTTCTCTTTTAGGTGAAGAGAAAAGGGAAGTATAAAGGAAGGTACTAAGCTAATACAACAGAAAGCAGTAAGAAAACTGTAAGAAACTACTGTTTCTACACATTTACGATAGACTCTTCAGGAGTGACAACATACTGAAAAATAGCATTGCTCAAACAGCTTCCTGAGTAATTTTAAAATTGTATAAGGCTGTACAAACTCTGTCCCTTCTCTGGTTTTCTAGAATCACCCTCATTCCTCATCTAGGATCCATACGAGTGTGAATGCTGCTGCAAAGATGAGAAAAATCAGGGTACTGAGGATCATGAGCTCACTGCCACCGCTTGCCAGGTTGGGAGGGTCTGGACACGCTCATGTGAGAACAGGAAGGGAAAGTGATCATCTGGAAGAAGATGAGGGGCCGTGACAACATTCTTGTGCATACACAATCTTGGGCATTTTATTATCCCATGACTCCACTATATTACAAAAGCCAACTGTATTTGTAATATTTAGAAGTACAAGGTATGCAAAAATCATCTTTGCTAAGCTACTTCATTCTAACAGAGGTCTTCCACAAATCTGGATACTCTTAAAATACATCTAATTGGAATAGCTTATGGCTGGTCACCTCCCTTTACACAGTATTGTTGTGTATCTCATTAGGATCAAACTCCATTTTATGCAGCTTGCTAACTCAGACGAGACTTAAGTGTATCAGTCTGTTTTTTCCTTAAAACAAACAATAAGAAATATATCTGGAAAAAACCAGATCTCTTCAATGCTTATCTGGCGAGTAATTGCTGAAGATGCAAGAAAATTAGAGAATATAATTTACTACTATTAATCTAAAGAATACCGAATTACTAAACCATAATTAACAACTTAAAAATAAGCTAAATATTTGTTTTTCTGTAATTAATGAGCACAAGAAATTCATTCTGCTGTCTTAAGTTACATAAAAATCAATGATTTAAGACTGACAAGTGATTGAAATAACGAAACAAATATTTGTGGTATTATTCCTTTCAGAAGTGCGAATAATCTGCTTATAGTCTGAATCTTACTTACATTTATCTTTATTAATTTGAACAATCAAAGATAATGCAAAGACTTTTAAAGCTCTATGACAAGTATTAAAAGCACTTACATAACATTTAATTTAGCTGCCCTGCTCACTAATCGTATTTGATGGAATTCTTTTGGCCTTACTGAACGTACAGAATTTCCACTACTCTCTGGATTCAAAGGGTAATGTATGAGGAAAATGAATATGAACTACTTCTATTATTAAATTACTCTGAATTAATAAATGAATTTAGGCTAAACTATAATTTTGTTAGTCTATTTATTACTTGGAACCCAAAGAATAATCCTGCTTGGAGATACTGTGGTTGCAGCTGATAACGTATTATGAATGTAATTAATATAAATGTGGAGAAGTTAATTGATATATCTTCTCTTTCTGTTTGAATGAGTTAATTAAATTTGTCTGCACTTTAAAAGAACGTATTTACTTCAATCTAGCAAGACAACTTTAATTGTTTAAGTAAGTTTTAAAAAGTTATAATGTTCAAATTTAACAGCTACTCACGCAGAGTGCAATTAAACAAAATATAAAAGCTTACAGATCATAGGAGCAAACTCTTTCTCTTTTACCTCGTTAATGAAGTCCCCAATGTCCCCAGGATGAGGAGCAGCTGATCTGACTGGATACTGAGGTTCTGCATGGATTGGCCTTTCATCAAGACGTCTGATTCCAACAGGTTTGATGGCGTCTGGTTCTACAGTGTCAGGCTGCTGGAGCTGGCTCAAGTCATAATCCTGCAAAATGTGAAGCAGAGAGAGTTATGTTGGGAGAATTTCAAATGGTATCTCACAGCGGAAATACAAGGAAAGAGAAAAGGGAAGTACACAGAATCATTTCATCACAACTCTTATTTTCAGGATTGTAACACGTACTGAGAATACGTCTAAAACATAGTTACTTGGAGGACATTATTTGATTTATACTCCCTGAACCTGTTTTGATTCTGTTCCATCAGATTTGTAGTGGTTCTCATAAATTTTCCATTGAGAAGAAAGGATTTGTGTAGTACTATTAAGAGACTAAACACTTTCCCTAGTAACGATGATCTACTGCGCAGAGCGAAGATATCAAATCCAACTCTTATTTTTCTAAGGAAATAAACACCAGACATTCTCATTCTGAGAAAGAAGCAAGTGCACTGCTCTGTAGTATTTTATAATACATTCAAGAATGGAGTTTAGGACTTTCTGCTGATTTCATGTGGCTCCCATAATATGAAAGCCAAAGGGGGAAAAATGTCATAAGAAGTACAAAGCTCCTCAGATTTGGCCTTAATTCTAAGCATTTTCTAAAGATTACTTGTGGATCTGTTCATTAAGTACTTGATGCCACAGTTTCCAACTCTGGCAGACTGATGAAGCTAGCATAGCAATACGAATTCCAATAAGCAGTATATACGTATATTAAATTTTTAATTAGATGAATATTTATGCATTTAAGATAGATATGTCTGAATACTATTTGCACAGCGTGATGCATTTCAGCACTGTCATTCACCTCGCTGTAGACATGCCTAGAAGGTAGTCATGCTCAAAGATGCCTTTGCACGAGGCTCTGGTAAAAATGCGGAACAAAGAACTGGACTTAAAGGCTTAAACTAAAGCCAACCATCCATGAGTTACCAGCAGACTGGGGCTTCACACCAGCTCTACTGTACGCCAGATGCCCTACACCACAAATAGTCCAAGCAGCTGAGAAGCATTCTAAAATAAGTTCTTCTATAATCAGCATATATTTTTCAACAGTGTTTTTCCTAGTAAAAATCTTGTTTGTAATCTCAATTTGCTGTGAGCTGTCTGTACAAAATATTACATTTTCACTGGTTCCTAACTGACTCCTGAGAAAGAAACACATACTTCCACTGTCACTTCATGGAACTTAGGAGGCCTGTTGAGAGTATTACTTTACCAACTGTGGCCCCCCAAAACAGACCTTTGAACAGGAAGCGAGGTCTTTTGACTGCAGTGAAGGCAGTTCACTGGGAGAACTTTACTATCAGATCATTACACTTTCTAATTTGCTTCTTGGGTTCTCAACTGACTGCACACAAATACATAGTCAGAAAGGTGCAGCAGCTCCACTGAGATCTTAGAACGTAATTTCGTATGTTTTAATTAAATTACAAGTTCCTTGGGGCAGGCCTGTAACATTAACCCTTTGGTTCATCAAGCACGAAACAGAGTAAGTCATTTTGATGAAGTTGTATGGACCGGAAAAAGTAAAAGTAAAGAAAGTAAAAGTAAATGGAACTCTTTATTATGTAAATTAAAATAGTTTCAAGACATACTATCAGAAAATCATATGAGAGTAGAATGTAGTTTTCAGAATTTATGAATATGTATTAAGAATGCTTTTCATACGCTTCTTTTTAATGCTAAATATTTTCACATGGAGGAATTCAAATAGGTATGGTTAAATGAAAAAATATATTGAAATCAGGAAAATCTCTCTGGTCATTTCAGTTTTATAATGCTATATATATATTATTTATATATAAATATATATTTATATTGTTATAAACATTTTATATATACATACACAAATAGAATCGTAAAATGACTTGGGTCGGAAGGGATCTTAAAAAGAACAACCAGTTTCAGACTGCCTAATGCCCCACTGTAAACCTCCAGGGATGGAGCATACACAGTTTCTCTGAGCAACCTGTTCCAGTGTCTTACCACCCTCTGAATAAAAAATTTACTAATATCTAATCTAAATCTCTCCTCTTTTAGTTTAAAACCCATTCACTCATTCCTGTACGCAAAAGCTCTTTTTCTGATTAGTGGTCATACAGAAATACCATATTAAACAAGTCAGAGTCTTCATATTTAAGGTTATTCTCCTGTGTATACGTGTAGTTTGAGACATCTCTGAGCTTTATAGCTACAAAGACAGTGAAGATTGCCATCCTAGTGGCAACAACAGGGCAGAATGTCTCTTTACTTGGACTCCCACTTCAAATTTCTTTTCTAGGATAATTTATGACACTGCCTTCCAGACTTCTATCAGAGGAAATTTATTTTGCAGGTCTATTAAGTGTCTGGACAGGAAAAAAGAGATCCATTGTGCTTATTACCACAGACTCCCAATTCTCTTGTATCATTAAAATCAATACCAACTGTACATCAGTCAAGTATGGCAAGTCATCCACCATCTCTTGAAACTGGCTTAATGTCGTACAAACACAGCATCATGAAATGTCTCCAGCCGTTTCAACATTCTGTCTGAAGCCAACCCTACTCAATTACTGCAAAGTAAAAAAAAAAAAAAATGTTTCAAAGACCCAGGGTGTAAGCTGTTTAGAGCTGTAGAAATTCCATCTCTTTGCTCAATGTTGCATTCACTGCTCGATAAATGGAAAAACTTTTGCTGTATTATCTAAAGCTCCTGGAAAGACTTTAAGGTTAGTCTCAAGCAGAGTTTAACATAGTTAAGTGCAGAAGTGACAGCTAAAAGGAAAACCGTGTCATATCAGAGAGAGAACAAAACATGCTGAGGTAGGTTGGGACAGCCAGCTTAGAGCAATGTTCGGGGTCATTATTTCTACTCTAATTCAGAAGCAGAAGTCAACAGTTTTGTCCTAGCTCCAGCCTTCTTCCATGTCATCTGTTCATCATTTCAATCTGCAGAGGGATTAATGAAGAACAAGAATAGGTCCTCTATTGAAAACACATTTGAGTGATGCCTGCTAGCTTTTCTCAGAGGCATTTATTTACTAATTTCTTTGTTAGCCCTAACTCCACTAATTTTAGAACAAATACCTTTCTATCCCTTCATTAAGTTTGGATTTGAGCAAATTCATTCAGAAAGTTTGAATTTTTTTTCTTTAGACTTCTGGATAAGCTTAGATGGTTGATGGAAAGAACAATCAAATACTGTTTCTTTCTTTCTTTCTTTCTTTCTTTCTTTCCTATTGGAAGATAGCTAAAGCATTAGATTTTGTTTATCTAGCAAACTCGGGCCTTCAAGAAACCAGAAAATTACACTGACTTGGTTGTCCAAGTCTACAGGAAAACAGAAGCCTCTGATTCAATGACAGGGATCTAAGCGAAGCAAGCTGACTGACCTCTCATCTTTCCTCTTGCTTATAAAGGGATCTTATACAGCTATATGAGACAATACAGCTACCTTTTAGATAATTGGTGGCTAATGAGATGACTATCTTAATGTTTTATCAATATAACTTGATGCAACCACAGACGCTTCTGTTTCCTTAGCCTCTTTTGAGATCACTGTTTACTCTTTGTGTGAAAAAAAAAAAAAAAAAAAAAAGAGAACAACCAACCCAAACCCCACTATCACCTGTACTGAAACAGAACTTCTGTTTTTGATTTGTTTTTGGTTTTAAGGAAGAAAATAGTCAGGATCTCCTAAAAAGGTATTTTACCAGAAGCTGCATCTTGTCAAATTAGGCTATCCTCAAGCTCCCTTACCACAAAAGAAACCAACCTCGTATCAGCCCAATTACAAAAACTAACACTATTAGCTATTCACTTTATTTTAGACAGATTTAAGCAAAGACTTGCACCATTAGTAGCTCTGACCTCACATTCGTGAAATGTGAGACCCAAGGCGACAGTACTAAATGACAAAACCAGCTACCCAAGCCATGCAGATTAACCACCTTACCAGCTGTGCAGACAGAAGAGACCAAAAATCCTAAAAGCTTTTCTTTTTCAACCTTTACACAGCAGTTGGAAGCACTGTTCACATATCTCAACTTGAATAGAAGAAATGGCCAGAACAGAAGAAAATGCCATTTTATATTCCCTAGTAATCACTGATTTACAAAGAAAAAGAAAATGCTTTTCCCTTAAACAACTTCCTCTTGTGCAAAGCGGCCATTCATTTAATGGCACTTGAGTAATAATCCCTCTTACAGCAGTCATCAGCTGTGGCAGTGGGAGAGAGATATTTCTAAAGAAGTACCTCACTTTCTGGCTGCAACCAATCTTTGGAGAAGGTTTGAAAAAAAAAAAAAAAAGATAATCCAGGAGATAGAATTTCCCAGAAGCTTCTACTTAAAAGTTAACTTTTTCTCCTGGATTAGCTGTTCTGATTGTGCTTGAATTTTAGAAGTTGTTGGCAAAAGCTTAAATTGAAAGTGTATTACACTAACTAGACGTGCTCAATACGAATGCGTACTGAAATAAAGCAGAATTCCAAATACCAGATTGAAACTACCAGTTAATAAACCCATAGATTTTTATGCACAGATGGGGCGATCTTAAAAACAATCAAACAAGTTTTTTTTAATTTTTTTTTTTAAAACCTCTCATAGAAAGAAAGCTTTGGATACATATGCATACAAGCCTGGACATATGACTCATATAACAAAAATACAACATCTGTTTCTCATTTTCAAAGCATATGGCCTTTGTGAAGACACACAGAAGTTCTGATCTATCCTCATGGAAGAAATCAATTTAATTGTCACTAGTTCACTTAATTCGATTATGACAGCTGTAAGTGGCATTCACCGGACAAAACCAGATGCAGTGCTCTAAGAGTGTGTAAAGCAGCACTGGCAGAAGTCTGCATTTCACACATCCATTTTACAGGATGGTATCTTAGTATAAACCCCATTTTATTTCAAAGTTAAGAGAACAGAACAAACTATGACTTGAAGTACCTACGGAAAAAATGCATGGTCTGTTTCTCCTCCGTATTGCAAAGATAATTACTGTCTACTCCAGCAGAGAATTGGGGCAGGGGGAGTAATGGAGGAAAAATTAAGGTGAAAGTTCACAACTTTAAAAGTCTTTTGAAAACAATGAAAAGGAAGTGAAAACTAATCCTCTAACCATTCTACCCCAAAACCCACCAAACACCATCATAAATAATGCTGAGCAACTTGCACAAAAAATATTGCTCGAGTTCTGCAAAATGCTTCAAGCCCCCTAAATTTTTCATTTACTGAAATAATAGCACTCCCAAAAAGGAAAAGCACGTGGGTCTGACTAGATGCAGGCTGCAGGTGGAAGGCTAGTTAAAGTGTCTGCACTAACAGTCGGTCTTTATTTGCAATTCATTTTTGATTACTTGCTGCCATATTCCTTTTCCCATTTGTTTTTATTGTAGATAAATCTGGAGCAAGTTAAGCATTTTTAAGATAACCAAGAAGCTCACTTATCTGTTTTAATGAAAAGGTGAAAGTTAAACTCCAACTGCAGATAAAACACAATAACAGTGATGTAGGTTCTAGACAGTATAAAATAAAATACAGAACAATTTCGTAATGGAATTATGGAAACATTACTTTTCCATGATGAGATAAAGATTCACCAAAGAATGATAATAATTCCTCCACAGGAGCACTGCATGAGTCACTCACTCGAAAAACATGGTCTAAGTAAGCAATCACTATTCTCAAAATAACTTCCTCCTGTTTATAATATTACAGATGCCTAGGGATACCTTAACAGCAGTTATTTTATTCATTATTGTTCGAGTTTTTAAATGAAATATTTTACAGTCTTAAATGCAATACAGAATAAAGGTTAAGAAGTGAGAGTAAATGATCTGAACACTTGGGATGGTAAAATATAATCGCATGGATTTATAATGTTGATAAAGTAGCTCAGAAATGTTGTTTTTACGACAGAGGTTATGATAAGATCCAGCATATAAAACTGATGTAATCTGAAGACACCAATATCCAGAAAGTTATGACATTTAGAAAAAAAAGAACTATTAAAATACAAATGATTACTCAGTACATTTTTATCAATGACAGACAAATGCTGGAATAAAAAACTATCCTTTTTCACAAATGAGAAACTGCTGTTTAGAATTTGGATCCATTCACACCTAAAAGTAGACTATTATGTTTTTATCATCTTTAAAATAATTGCTACTATTTCATTTCTCTATATTAATGTGTAATAAAACAGGAGAAAAAGCAAGCTATCGACTAATGTCTGAACAGACTGTAAGGAACAGTGATTTAGGAAGGAGCAAGCAGAGTTCTTAGTAAGAAAAATACTTCTAATGATAGCAAAATCACTGCTTTAGAAACTCTTGTATTCAAGCGTGATGGTCAGGTTAAAATACATTCAGGACAGCCGAAAAGAAATGGTTTCAAGGCGTACCACTTGCTGGATAATTTGCTTCAACAAGACCACTTGCATAACTATGCACTATTAAAATTCAGGAAACACCACAGAACTGGACTCAAAGGAGATGTGAGGAGCATCTTCCGTAGTTGTACTATAGAAGACTCATGAAAAAACAATTAAATAGTAAAGAGTATGTATCACAGTTATCAAGCTGATGTATGCAGCAAGTATCCCAGCTGAGCACCCGCTGCCGCAATGTAAATCACATGAATAGCTTGAGACACGTGGTAAAACGCATTAGTGATGTTTATAGCTTGTGATCTGCCATACATGCAAACTATGTGGTAGACGTGCTAAGTGCTTTAACACTCAGCCAACATAAGGTTTTTGCATTTAGAATTGACAATAGCGTTTCAAGCTGAGTGTACATCATGCCACCAGGACTATGTCAGTCCTTTATCTCTCACACCTCCCGTCTGCTAACAACTACAGGCTCCAGATCATGTGGCAGTTCATTATCAATCAAGACTGTCACTTCAGCTTCAGAATTTGTCCTTACACTTGGTACATTCATTTCAGAGTATGGCAAACTGTAATGCCCCTGCCACACATTGCTGGGTTAAACATTCAGAAGGAATAAAACCCCAAAATCCTCTTCCCAAAACAGTCCCACTGACTTCTGTGGAATGGTGGTGACCCAAAGTAACTCACAGTCTGGCTCTAACAGGTAGCCACATTGTTAGAACTGGAAAATATTAAATGAAATCCTGGGAAGAATAACAGACTTTTTACCCTGAGTATCTCTTCCCTGTCTTAACACTCCCCTCCTTTCAGCTGCCAGAACAGTGGAAAAAAACCCACAAAAAATGTTCCTGCCTGGACGAGTGCTGTAGAGCTTTCAGAGCCAGTTTTTCAATCTGTATTTCCAAAAAACAAAATTTCAGGTGAAAAAAGGCCAAAACTCTACTTGTGTTGACAGCGCTCTGCAGTGGGAGCAAGCGGACATCAGTTATGACCGACAGATATAGAGCTTTTCTGGCTTAGGGAATTAAATGCATTTTTCTCTACTGTAGAGTTCACACAATTCTGTGTAGATCATTCCAGGCTAGAGAAAGACGACGAATCATTCCAGAACCTCAATTTTCTTTACAACCATTCAGTCTGTCAGTGAGCAAAGCAGGTCAAGAAAGCCTCAGATTGGATTAACAGGAGACAGAATAAACTGCTCTTTGACGACAATCTTCTCAACAGAATTAATTCAAAATTCTAGTTTCAGAATGGGGAGAACACATGCAAACACAAAAGAAGACCAAGCAGGAATTCCACTTTCCTGTTTGACAGCAGCTATGTCTCAGAGGAAGGAGCTGGAATTTGGAACTAATCAAATTTGTTACTGGATACGTTACTCTGATTGCATGGACAAAGAATATGAAAGCAACATGCTGAGCGTGCTTTAGGAGAGTGCTGTGACAGCTTGGAAACCCAACTGAATAGCACTTAAAAGAAAGAAACAAAAACTCACCTCCAAAATAAATAAATGACTTTCCAAGAACAAACCAGAAGTCTGAAAATAATTTGGTTTAGGATCCAAAGAATCTTAATTTTTTCACTTATCTTTGAGCCTTCCCAACCAAATCTTCTGATCACCTAAATATTTGCATAAGCAAGATGATGATGAGGCCACACTACATAAATCTTTCAAGTATTCATTCAGAAGAGCAGGTGATTTTAAAAAGGCCTAAATAATTTGCCTGTTATCTATAGGAAAAGGAATTTTAAAAGGTAAAGATTATGAAAATATCTGAACTTCTTAAAATATTCTGTGTTTTCACTGAGACAAGAAGCTTTGAGAATTCCCTTTTCTTTTGCTGCGCAGGAGGCATCCAGGCTTTGATGTCTCTGTGTTCCTTAGTCTCTCTGCACCGTCTTTGACCTAGGCTGCTTGGTCAATCACCGCTGATTTTTTTGGGGAGAGGGCAGCAAGAAACATTAACATTGACATACAGCATTTTCCTTTGTCGTTTGCTGACGATTTGCAGATCCAAGGTTGACAAGAAACAACGTTTTCTCAATTTTAATAGAACACTGGTCTTATGAGGCCTCATTCTGAAAATACATTTTTGATGGTAGTCTTGCATGCTTTCTTAGGAACACTCAACTTTAATATTTTAACACTTTAAATTTGAAAAAAAAAAGTCTTGATGGCCAACGCCTAAACAGCATTTTACAGTGCTTTGCTTGTACACGGTTTTGCTAAGCAAAGATGAGATAACCAGTTGTAGGGAACTTGTTTGGACACTCCAAAAGCTTAGCATACATAGTTCTTAAATCTCATACAATATGTGTGCAAATCCATTTTATAAGAAATAATAGTAATAGTGATAAATCAAAACTGTAGTCTTCCTCTTTCCCCAGGTGTGTGAGGAGTGAGGGGGGGAAGAAGGAAATCAAGAACAAGTGAACCTAGGAACTGTGATCATCTAGTTAAGCACCGACAGATCTAGATTTTTCTGTAGCAAACCATCAAGTTAAAGCATCTCCATGAAAAGCAAGATAGAAGATACTGCGACCATCCGGTCTAGATAGAAAATTAGGTGCCAATATGAAAGTTTGTGCTCTCTATTCAGACATACGATCAAATTCCTAATTTTTGAGCTGTGAAAGAAGCTACTCCCCTTTTTTTTCTGCCTATACAATTACCTAAAACTTGCTACAGAATTGGTTATAAAAGCTTGCTACATTTTGTGGGTGCTTTTACTTTCCTTTCCTGTGACATTTTGTATGTCTGAAGTATATAAACATCTTTCAGATCTGCAGACATTACAGGCCACTGCTCAAGGGATCAAGAGAGTGACCAGTGTATCTCAACTACGTGGCTGGTCATTACAATAATTAATTTCCAACAATGTCCTCAAAATGTATCTTAAGAAAGAAAGCAGGGTTTTTGTGGCTAAAAATCTTACGTTTTTTTTTTAATGAAGTCCTTGAACTCCCAGAACACTAAAATCTTGGTGCTCCCTTGACTCATTGTAAGAGCAAATGATTCTCATTTTCCATTTCTTACCAATTTACTACTGCACCGACAGTTCCTCCTTTCACTGCATGCGCTATGCTCATTCGTAGCTGGTGAAAGGTTGCATTTCTGGATGGTTTACATCCTGCTAATCTTTAACTGTGTTCACAAAACATTACGTCCTGCTGTGCTCCCCTGACTCTCTCTCTGATAAAAACAGCACATTCCCTGCAGAGGAGCACTGCGTACAATGGACAGAGGACTTCGGCACTCTTTTCAAACGATAATTTTACTCTTCCCTATGCTGTTACTACAAGGCTTAAAGTTTCTGATTTACAAGCACAACCTCTCCCAACACTCTAATAGTATCACCTACAATTTCCCACCCAACCGTAAAAACACTGAAAACTTTACTGACTCTATCCTGAGGACTGTGTGGTCAACAATTAACACCAAAACTACATAAAAATTGCTAAGCAGGTCCTCCAGGGAATTGTGGATGGACAAGAGCTGGGAATACATGAACTGGAAAATCAGTCCTCACAGGACAGAATTTTCTCGTTATCTCCTGTGCAATAACATGCACAAACTGGATGCAGTTCTTGTACTCAGTCTGTACAATCAACTGGAATATATGCAGTCTCGAAGGGTTGCCTTCAATTTATTAACACAAATGCTTTTCCAAAACTGCATAAGCTAAAGTTTCCTTTGCAAACTGCTGAAAAACGAAGTTATGCAGAAAAGGCAGGAAGTAGGAAAAGGACCTGGGGAAATGCAGGAAGCTTGGAAGTTACTAAGGAGAACAAAAAATTCAGACAAACCAAGAGAAGAGCAGAGGAAAGCCGCACGTGTCTGCACTAGTGAAGGGAGACACTTTTCAGATAACTGAAGTGCCAGATGAACATGACTGGGAAGGTGTGGAAGAATTATACTTGATTTTTCAAGGCTTTTTACTGGAAAATTTCTCAGGCTGTATTATATGCACTGTTCCCTTCATAATTATCACACTCACTTCTACCAGTAATAATGTGCATTAATCTACTGTTTGTCATGCTCATAAAGCACTTAACAAATCTCCTCTGAAGGAAGGAAACAACACTGCTTGGAAATTCACTAACTTAGAGGGAAGGTGGGGGGAGGGAAGAGAAAGAGGGAAAAAGTAGTTATTCTTAGCATATACACATCGTTCCTAGTCCTCTGACATATCAACGATGGTTCAACCAGAGGTGATGTGAGAGTAAATGCATATGGCACCTGCCTGGAAAGGTATTTAAATAAACACAGATGTGTCCTGACAGCTACTTGAAACATAAATACTTTCCAAGCTGAAATCCCAATAGAGGCCAATCTGTCAATAGCCCACATTACTGTACATCCAGAAAAACATTCACCTACCACTAAACTAGGGCTGTATTTGGAACAGACTGTATTAGCCACTCTGTACTAGTGATTCCATCCCAGACAAGGTGCAAAGAATGTTTAGGGTTTACAATGAGAAGGGATTTTTATTTTCATTTAAATGTTGGTTGGAATATGGCAAGAATATCATGACTTTTTTTAATTGTGTAAGCATGATATTGGTTTTACATATCATCCAAGAGACAGAAAATTTCAGTTCCCGCAACTGCAAAAGCAACATTTTATTTCAGGTTTTTAAGATAGTACTCATTGTCTTCAGTGTTATGCACAAATTAGATACTTATTATAATTTGTCAATAGAAACAAAATAAAGTGCAGAGCAAATTATGAGCCGACTACATAAGAAGTATTCATCATTCCTCACCTGATCCTCTTCTCCACCACCTTCTTCATCATATTTCAGAATATTGTCCCTTACATCATCTTCTGGATCAATTAAGAGCTGCTTGGCCTGACGCTCCTTATCACGGCGCTTCATCCATACCACGAACATTAAAACTAAAACTACGTGGCAAAAAGAGAAGACAAACACACATCTTGATTCTAAAGTATGGAAAATTGTCCAAATTTTAACCACACTACAACTGTTGGCTTTGGCTGCTCTGGATGAGACATTTCAGTAATCCAGGATGGCTTTTTATTTTCAAATTTCAAAGAAGGCAGCTTAAACTGAAGATACTTAGGATGCTTAGGATACTAAGGATACTATAAGCAACTTGATTTGGAAATCAATCACATATTACTTCCCTAAGTCACTAATCTGTTCTGTATCTGCAAAATAAACTTGTCATAAAGTAAGAAAAAACAAGCTTCATGACTCATTGAATTCAGAAGGAAATCCTTCCAGTAGTAATGAGAAATCTTGATTAGACTACCTGCATTTTTCCCCACTACAACCAAACAATATATGGGACTTTATACAGTGGCATACATTTTTAATCATTTACTCCCAATAATTTTTCTGTTATACTGATTGTTTACAATCTAAAGCTGTTTAAGAAAGCAGAATGAGAAAGAAAACAAAATGGGAAAGAAAACAGAATAAGTACACTATTTTCTAATATACTAGGTAAATTTCTAATTACACTGACACCTTCCTCCCATGAAGGTAGTTGTATCTAGAATGTAAATATATGAAAAAGATCTTAAAAAAATGCAAAGAATCCCTTAAAAGATGTAGTAGTTTCAGTAAGCGTCTACTAAACCAATACCTGTCATTTTAAGAGTGCCTTGTACCAGGAAAATCATTGTGCTCTGCTTGTGTACAGCCATGGTTTATGCCAGGCTCAAAGACTCTCCCTCTCACTGCCCACCCTCACATGACTCCTTTCCATCATTTTCTATGTTCTGGACTAGTGCACAGTATACTCTAAACAGGTTAATCTTTTTCTCATGTTCTACCACAATCAGAAATCAGTTAACCATAGTGTGTAGGAGAGCTGGCATCTAATTTACTACACTGGACAGATACTTAGTCATGATGTTTAGTCACTTCCCTTATTGAATGCACTCAGCACAAAAATAAAATACTAGCACAGCTTTATGTAGCACTTGAACAAACACACACATCTCTTTTTCCTGCATGGCTGCCAGCTTGTCAGGCCTTATATGAAGCGCTGTGATGCATTACTTTCCAAAATCATAAAACAGCCTACTTACATTAATCTGACACAACAGTAGTAACACCAGAGCGTTCCTTAGAGGCTGTGTAACCTACTGTGGGTGGTATCAAATTACACAGTACCAACAGGACCACTGACTAAACATCTGAGGGCTAATCTCATCTTCATCCTGGTCACTCACTGATGTAACATAACATGTGCCCTTCGGCACAGATGGAAAACTTCCTTCATAATCTCAGCATAGGGACTTTGAACTTGACTGCCAAGTATCCATGCAAATGCTGATTATGATCTTTCTCAAAAACTCCTAATCCATCAGAAAGTTTTCATAGTTGTTCAACAGCAACACTTTTTGTATTTGGGTCTTTAATCCCTCCCTGGTCTTTGTTACGGTACATGACACTGAAATATAAAATGGCACTTATGATACAAGAATAAAAGAGTTAGGACTGAGAGACTCATCTACTTACTGAGCAGGATGATGATACAAAGCAGAATTGCAATGATGGCACCAGTGCCCAGTCCTGCGCCAACAATCCGGTCAACATCAGTACAGTCCCCATTTATGTCACATTGGCAAACTTTCACTTTCAACACAGAAGTGCTAGATGCGTGTGGATTTCCAGAGTCTGTAATTACTATGGGCACATCGTAGATACCAGCCTCCAGGAACCTGATCCTTAAAGAGAGCTGGGCATGATCACCTGTGCGTGAAAACAAGCCACTTGTTAAAAGGAAGTGTGTTCATCATGTGTTTTTTTTTTTTTAAAAGGCAAAAATGGCTTTGCATATCACATATTTGGGTATTACACCCACTAAGTGCATGGCATTCAGGACAACAGACTTCCTTACTACTGTAAACTTCCTTAAAATTTCTTTTTCTCTGGGGAACTTGTGCCAAGTTTCTTTACTATTCATGTTAACCAGATCAGCATATATTATGAAATAACACCAAAGCAGAACACAGAAAAGAATATGCAACAGTTCCTTTAGCACAATTAAGATTTCTCTAATGTTAATTACCACTAATTCGAACAATGGTCCAATTCCTCTTAATGCTAGGAGGTGAATCAGGCAGCTCAAAGGCAAATGGGCCCGCATTTGGATCAATGTCAGGGTCTACAGCAGTGATGTTAATAGCATTAGGCTGCAGAGTTTCACAAGTGGTGGCTTCTTTTGGGTTCACTTGGGGAGCATTATCATTGATGTCCAGCAAGTGAATCTGAAGTGTGCCAGTTCCACTCATTGGAGGAATTCCTTAGAGAAAAAAGAACAACCAGGTATTGAGCCTGTTTACAGTTGTAAAATTACTTAAAATGAAACCGTAACAACATTTTTCAATTACAATGTACATGTTTCAGCATTCTGTCTTTACCAAACTGTCTAACACCATCAACATTCCTGCAAACACACAAATAATCATGTAGTCTACCCTTTGAAGAACTGCTCTACCCAGCAAAATTCAATACGTTTGCAGATTCACAGATGCAGGGGACCCCATTACTTTACTCGAACAAATAGCTAGGTTCCTTTTTCAGAGAAAGTCCACATCAAACGCTTTAGAGAAAAACATGCAGAATTTGCTGGAAAAATTCTTTATTAACTTGGAAGACTTACTATCATCCTTCATCACATGCATGATATTTAAATTCTTTCTAATACTTACTTTTGGCATGTGGATTCGTACTTCTAGACATTTTTGTTATCTATATTGAACGTGTGATGCTTCCTTAAACCTTGCTAAAGTCGCACATTTATGAGAACATGTAGCACTGAATTTCTCAGTATAATTAGCAATAGTTCTCATTCCTCCTGCTGTACCCAATAAAATATCCTTCCAATTCCATTTAATTTCACTATCCAGAACAGGGCCAAAAGGATAGAAATAGCTGACCTAGCTTTGTTATACTGTATCAGTTTGCATAATTTTACCATTTGTCTTCTCTCCAAAGTAAATAGCCTCAGCTTTCTCCTCCAATGTGGTAATACTACTAAATACACCTGTAGATCTTTCTAACACTGACTATAAACAGCGCAACATTCTAGCCAGTCTCACAGGGCCAATTTCTGAGCAAAGATCTTCATTAACAAACTGCCAAAGAGAAAAACACTTTTCCCTTTGCACTACTGCAGTCAGAATATAGAAAAATACAATCCATTACCCCTTTCAACAAGCCACTCCCCACAAAGCCATCAACCGCTACTGTGGTGAATCCAACTCAGCCTAGTGCAGTCTTGTGCAGACTTTCTCAGTTTTCTGTATAAGCTTGACTGATATATCAAAACCAGTGCCTTTCTCTGAACTTGTTGACTTATTTTTCAGCTACTTCACAAGTAGCTGGAAACTATATGAAGCCCGATACTAACACAGGCTTCTGACCAGATACATTCTAAGCATATCTTGTTTTCAGTAAAGTAGAATACCAATCACACAGAAGAAAGCTTTTTGAAAAAATATATGTTGATACATACCATTATCAGAGGCAAGAAAAGTTGCGTTATACATGTTGTTTTGCACATATATCGATTCTCTGTCCAAAACAGCTGTGGTTGTTATTTGTCCATTAACAGGGTCAATTTTCAGCCAATTTGCAGGATCCGAAAGTTTTGAGTACCTGTGTATTTTAACACAATGTGCTATTTATTTGCCAACATAAATATTGACAATAAAGATAATGTAGATGCTTGAATTTGTATTCTGAATGCATTTTTGTAATTTGGAGTCAACATTTTACAAAATTTCCATTTGCTAAGCTTTGTCACTAAAATTCGTGAAAACACATATTCAGGAATCTCAACATAGGATTGTTCTTGAGCGCCCTGCCATGCAAATTATCACATTACTTGAGTAAACCATACAACTACCATAAACTACATAATATCTACCTTCAGACTCAAAATACTTCATTAAGGATCCCTCTTGCTTGTTCTATACCTACAGAGTTGATGATACTAACTCTTATGTTATCACAGTGTTTGAAGTAGGAAAGATGGAGAGAAGTAACAACATACAAAGAGCTGTTAACAGCACTGAATTATTTTCATGCTTTCTGAATCACTTAATTTTCTAAAGAGCACTGGTTTTATTGAATGTTTCTCATGTTCATTTGAAATAAGGGCATCTTTCAAAACCATCCTTCTATCTAGCAAATTTGGCCTTTGACATTAATCAAGCAAAAGCTATCTTAGCTCATTAAAAATGTATACATCCTTACAGTCTACATGTTATCATGTCCACAATGCTTACATCCAGAAAAAAGTATCCTATCAGTTATTGCTAACCAATGTTAAGTGAAAATAAAATTTTAAGAACATTGGAATCTCTCTGAAAGCTAGAAAGAAGTCTTAGAGTTTCCTCTACACAAGCTAAAAAGTTGTTGGATGAACTAGGAAAGCAAGTCCTGATCCAAGGCTAATCAATCTGCCTTAGTTTTGTTGACAGTGACCACTTTCTGAATTAGGCATGTGCAAGCATGCTTAAAATTTCCCTGATTTTGCTTTACACTCTCCACTTTTCTAATTTAGTTAATCTTTTAGACATTAGGTGAATGGTGAACAAATTACAATCGTAGCTATCAGCACAAGTGTTTACAGGTAGGCAACAGCAGTACTGCAGATTACTGGTGAACAAGTGAGAAGAAAACTCCTTCAGATTTGGTCCACAGTCTAACACGGTTTTGATACAGCATCAAAACTGCTGGTTAATTTAAATTGCAAAAACCTTAGTTCATACAAGCATGTGACTGTTCCGACTGAACTCACTGGGATGCTATATCTACTTTAACACAGGTGCCTAATTTCACGCATCCTTGATGAAGTAGGACCTAGCATTAGAATTTGACCCTATCTACAGACCTATGAACACTGGTCAGATTATTTTTCCTTCATAGCCAAAAGTCCTTTTAGACAGTGCTGCTAAAGAGCTACAGGAGGTATTGCTATAGCTACATGTTGTGGTAAATCGAATCACTTCACAGTCTCTATGCTCCTCACATGCTGTGAAAAACAGATATTGCGTTGTAATTGTTAAGTAACTGTAAAATGTTTATATAGACCTTAGAGAAGTTTGCTGCATGTAACGATCTGGGTCCCGAGCAGTGAAAGTTGTCAACATGCTACCAGCAAGCAGCCCTTCTTCTTGACGTACGAGCTTGGGGTTTGGAACAAAATATGGACTCTCATTCACATCAATGACTGTAATGGACACGGTTGCTGTTGACTGAGGAGGATGCTGAATCCCCTTAGCCAAAGGCACTTGATTTTCCGCAGCTACAGTAAGTACAAACATCCTGTTGGTCTCAAAGTCAATGGGCTGGGAAAAGAGTGGGAAATGTTAACATTTACTCACAATAGTTAGACATTTAAAACATTTTTATTTTAAAGCACATTTTCAAGCAATGCTTATACTGCTTTTCTGAAAAACGAGGAAAGAGCTGAAAAGGAATAGAACCAACATAATACCTCAACACATAGCTGGGTTGGGGTTTTGCTCATCAGCAGTAGCACTTTTAAGGTTAGAACAGCTAGAAACCTTGGCATTTCTCGGATTTAACTTGCTTGAGTATTGACATTACTTAACAGAAGAAACAAATAGCTTCATCAGAAGATGACATAGGGACTCCCAGCTTTGTGACAGGCACTCATTTAAGCAGATGTGCCCTATGAGAAGCTCTCCAGTGGAGAGACTTTCATTATTGTAACACAGAAAGGCAAGTGTCCTATAAACAAGATTACAACCATACCTAGCCCCCTAGATCATGGATTCCCATGTCATTATATTTTACTAGAAGGACTCTCTGTAATCCCAGCTAACACCATTGCTGGTATCCCTACTACTCCCACTTTCAGACTTCAGATACCCTATAGTCTTGGGACTTCCTCACGGAGCCACGAGTCCAGTTTAAGGAGGAGAAAGAGAGAGTCTGAAGCTAGAGTTCCTTTGTTGTGCTGCTCATGGTTGAGGCATTTCTTAAGACTTGATTCTCACTGGTGCTATGCCCTGACCTTCCTGCACTAACTCTAGACTTATAGAGGCAATTGGCATGTGACAGCGTGAGGTCAATCAAGAGACAACCCAATCTTCATTACAAGTTGACAGATCAATTCACTGCACTGCAAACAGCCCTGTGTCTGGGTGCTTGAAGAAGTACTGCTAGTCAAACTGCAGAACTGCAATTCACCGCCCTAAGCTGATTCTTCTGTGCTGTTTAAGAGCCTCCGATTTCAGAGGATACATCTGACCCCCTTCTGAACAGACCCCTCATTCTCTTTCATTTGTAGGAACAAGTTCTTTTTCCAAACGAAGCTCCCACATGCTGCTATTTTGTTGTTAAACCAGGTCAGACATGGCAAAGCACTGAGACACAGTGGCAATAGAGGGGATATAAATTTATTTTTAACAAACTCTCAGTGAGTAAAGCTATGCCAAACACATTAGAGACTTGGATGCTGAGAGTTGCTTCTCTTTTGTTACTTCAGTTTAATCTAAGTAATTTTTCTGATTCACTTTTCCAGAGGTTTCTAGTTTTGTGCTATTTCTAGATCTGAGAAAGACACACATGTGTCTAATTACAAAGCACAGACATGCAGTTCTTGCTGGAAGACTGTAATATAACAATCGGTATCTCTGGGGAAGTGCAGTTATAGAACAGAGAGAGTTCTGAAAAAAAAACACCACCCCACTGTGAAGTTTTGTACAGCTAGAGTGATACCTTTTTCTCACCTAGATACTGAGATGATTAAAAAAGGAAAAAGAATTAGAAAAGAAAATGAATGTTTTAATTTCCAAATTGGAATGCTGGCATCTTACACTTGACTTTGTAAGTGGATAGGCCAAAAGCAGAACAGGCCAGCTCAGAGACATTACACTTATCAAAGAGTCATGAGAGAAGGTGGCTACTGCTTGGCAGGCTTAATTATAGAATCACACTGTTATTATCACTTTAAGTAAGTCAACCCTCAACACAGAGCTATGCTGACTATGGAATGAAGATATACAGGTTATTCCATAAAAGGTATTTAAACGAGGTTTTAAAAATAGCCAGTCTTTAAAAGTCTCTTGTAGAAGTAGCCTCCCACCTATCACTTTTTCCTCTCTGATTGTGACTTGACTGTTTAATTTCTATCTGTTCCTTAATGGGAATGTGTTGACATACTACCAGCAAACAACAGGCATGACTACTAATGGATGCCAGGAGGTAAGAAGCTGTTCCATGAGACTAGCAATGAATGCCAAGCAAACACTTTTTCACAGACTAATTCCTATATTTTGGTAAATAAAGGTTCAGAATCTGTCATTTTCAACAATTGTACCTGCTTTTTAAAATTGATCACTTAGAATACTGCTTATAGCATAAGCAAGGAAACATTCCAGAAGATGAATGGCTTACTTCCACAAGACAGACAGTGCACATTCATTTTACTTTCAAGACTTGTGCTGGCCTCAGGAGTTCACAGTTATTCTCAGTGTTCTCCCACTTATTCCATCTCTCTTTAATTCACTGAATTGCAGGCATCTCTTACCTTGACAACAGTTACCAACCCATCATTGCTGTTTGGATCGGTCAGGATAGTAAATTGACCTGTCGGGTCTCCCCCAGTCATTTGGTACCTCGCATTCCACGCAAGCGTGTGTGGCTGATCTTTATCTGTTACTGTTAGGTTAGCTACTATGACATCCACTCTGTTTTCTGGTACTTCACCATAGAACTGCAAAAAGAACAAAGACTTTCACCATATTGGCAAAAGCACTCAAGAACCATACTGTACTCCACAGGCTGACATCCACTTCGCTTGGTGTCAGTGTGCATCTCAAATCACTGGAGCTCTGACAACTTATCTAACAAAGCTCACCTGAGGCCACCCAGAAAACTGGTGGTTTGATTCCCTAGTCAACTTTTGCTTTGGGCCTAAGTAGAATACCATATCTAAGGTATATATTATATTCTGCATGTATTTAAGTCCTATCTGCCAATAAACTATTCAATAAGTAATAAGTATTTACCATCTGTGAGCATGATGAGAAAAGGGAGGGATAGTTATAAATATGCACATCCTTCCATTAGTCCTACCCCATACTTACAGTCATAGCAGTGAACTCTGGAGGATTGTCATTGACATCTGTCACAGTGATGACAGCAGTTGCTGTGTTTGAAAGACCATATGTTGGGTTTCCTTCCATGTCCGTAGCTTGAATTATTAATGTATATTGTTGTACTTTCTAAAACACAAAATGACATCAGTGTAAGTTTTAGACAAAACTGACATTACTGTAGGACAGCAGGTGTTTCCAAAATTGCACGTCGCTAAGCAGTGAGCTCATCGTACTGTTTATTCCAGTTAGCATCATTTGAAATGACAGAAGCAAAGTTTGTACCACAGAAATAATGCACCAGGTTGCATTCAACTCTGTTGAAGTACTGCTTGACTTTTCAAATACCACTGAGGTAACCACACACTGCCTACTTCCTATTTTCAAAATTGAAAATACTTCAGGCAGTTAATGCTATTATCACATGTTTAGAAACGTTTCTTAAATGAGGGGGAAAAAAAAAAACAAAGAAACAACAGTGTGCAGTTTACACTAGAACACAGTTAAGTCCTCAAAAGCATTTCAGAGGACTGAGCCAAGGTACATCTGTTGGCCAAACCACCATAACGGCCAAAGATTTGTCTTAGCCAGGCCTGAGTATACAAGGGCAGTTGCAACTTCTTGCAATTGCTATGGAAACCAGTGGTGTCAGGGCTAACTAAGACCAGTGGGGGCAGTGGGAAGAAGGGGGAGGGAGCTACTCAGTGAACTACTTCCATAAATGTTAAACACCTCAGAGAAGATGGCTGCTGCCTCCTCCCTTGCGTGGTGTTACTTGGGCCCTGTGAGCCAGGGAGCCACGCTCTCTGGCAGGCCTGGAGGGAGGCCAGCGTTCCCGAGCACAGCCTCCTTTCTGTGAAAAAGAAATGCCCTGCTGGGAGCTGGCCTCCGACTGGTTGGCTTTGTAACACACAGCTGACACGGTTGTAGTTAAGAATAAAGAAATAAAATTAGAAACTCTGACACAGAGGTGCTTGGAAGTTGCTTTTAACTCATCCATAGTTTCTACCACGAAATGAAAGTACAGTATATACTTTATTGTTTTTCAGTTTCAAATTTAGTTCAGAGAGAGAGCTAGGTGCTATCATCATAAATTCAGTTCTGTCAAAAAGAAAACTCCAACATAAGAAGTTGCTGTTACTTTGAAACATCAATTTCATGAATAGTTTGCCAACACAGCCAAAATCTTTCTAGCAAAATAAACATACTTCAAAGAAGCATAATTTTCCACTTGGTAACATCATGTCTCCCATTTCTTAAAAACTTACCTTTACGACAGATTATTTCTCATGTAAATAGCTTAGGAAATAGAATTATTGACAAAAAAATGAGTAAGGACAATGACATTGATGATATCTGACTTTTTTTTTTTGCCAGACACTGCTAGAAATCAGAGATGCAATGGATATGCACATTTCTGTTCTGCAAATACAAGCTATTGAATAAAAAGTTTTAAAACAAACGTATTCATCTTTATCTGACATTGAACATAATTTATGCTCATGTCCTCTTTCACAAAGGAATTACTACAAGACACTGTATATTGCATAAGCATCCCATGGGTCTTTTTTAAACAAAAACAACACTAATCTTATTTATAGAGGCATGTAATATATACATTCAGTAACACACACATATGTATACACATTCTCCTTTGTAAAATATACTTGCAAAGTGACCTTCATAAGTCTTAAATAAACATCCTAAAGGTTTCATTCACGACACCAACATGAGAAACAGTCAGAAGGGAATCAAAGAAATACTTTTAGTGCTTTCATCCAGGAAAAAATATACTTTACTTATTGTGAAGCAATAAAATCTAAAGCAGTATTGAAGCAAATCTTGCAGCCAGATGACTCTGAGTTATTGGAACAGCAGGTGCTTCTGATTCATCTGGGTCTTAGCACATTGATCCAAAGCAGCAGATTTCATTAAGGAAACTCCATTATTATTACACAGAGACTCAACTTTCACACAATCTTCTTATTTAATTCCAGCAGAACACGCACATGGGATATTCTCCTCAAAATGCCCCAAAAGTCAGCAGTTATGTGAGCTCTTTTCCTGTCTGTCCTTCTCCCATTCCTTTCCAGCACTGACATACACGAGATCAACTGCTGGAGAATGAAACTTAAGGAAAATCAGCATGCGTGCAACTTTTACAAGCACAGGGGAAATAGGGGAGGTTGCTCTCCTCATTCTACTGTGAGTTGAGAAGCAGCCAGGAGAAAGCCACTGAGCGTGTGTCAGCAGCCTGCACAGAAACTGTGCAGCAACACATCTGAAAACGAACTGGCAGCTTCAAGAAAGAACACAGACCTCATCAGGTCAAATCTTTCCACTTCAACACAGGCCAAATAAAAAAGAGCACTTCACTGAATTAACCTCACGTGAGACAGGAATGTCTATGTGTAAATTTATGTACCCTGCCTGACTTCTGTACCTCCAGCAGTAAAACAGATGTTTTAATGCTGAAGTGGATTCTTCCACAGCAACAGTGGAAGAAATGGGAACACCTGGAGCTCATGAAAAAGCATCTTTTGGGAAACAAGTGAAACATTTCTTCTGCTATTAGCTGAGTACTTAAGCAATTCTCCCTTCCTGTGCACGTTTATGTGGACAGTGCATTGTGCGTGTTTAACCTAAAATACCAGCAGATTATTCAAAGTTAATATGCTGCAACTTTCGGTTAGCCCTGGAGAGTTCAGACAATTGGAGTACGTGATCTTTCCAGGTCCCTTTCAACTGAACTATTCTATTAAGAAAGCTATCAGAGGGACCACTTTTTTTTTAATGCCTTCAACATTTACGTTCACATAAATAATGTGTCACATAACTTAAGAGTTTAAAATTGAACATAGTATTTAGTGAGCCCGATTAGAATTTTACAAAGGGTGTCAAGACTCAAGAGAAAAGAGAAGATTGTGGTAGCCTAGAGGAGGCTATGGATACCACCTCTGCAGTGAAGTCCGAGTACAACACGGCATTCCCCAGAGGATTGTCTGAAGCCCTGCTCGATTCAGATCTGGCTTTTAAGAATCCTGGTTGTTTTAATTAAATTGACTCTCACGAAACACAGGAAATGAAGGAAGTAAAGCAATAGCTTGGGAAGGAAACCAATTTATCTCATATTAGTCTAATTTAATATTTGAATGCTTTAAAATTAATCATTAATATTCAACATGTGCAATAAATGTTTATAAATACGCATTTAGGTATCAGTACAGTGATCCATTGGGAAAGCTGATGGCAAATGACAAGTCTTCTTCCAATGTTAATATGAGTGTCTAAGCTGGAAAGACAGCTGGTTTCTTCCGAGTTAAATCACAGTACAGCTAGTCACTAAGTCATAAAACTCCGAGTTATCACTAAGTTCTAAAAGTTTACCTGTCAAAGATGACCAGAGGCTTTTAGAAACAAGAGCAAAGTTACCTATCATTCTTTTAACAGTGCAATACTACAAGTTCAGGGTTTTCCTTTCCTTAAATCCAGTCTCATCAAAAACAACTTTAACAGTAGAAATATTAATAACTTTAAAAAAAATTAACCATAATATCTGTCTCTCTAGCTTTTCAAAACTTCTGATAGCCACTTTCAAACTGCCAAGTGCAGTAAAATATTAACAGCCAATCGAGAGCACCGTTTTGTTCTCCATTTTAAATAAGTATAAGCAAACAGCCAGAAGCTGAACTTCACATTCCATTAAAAAAAATATTTCAGATTCAACATGCTCGTAATAACAAAACTGAGAACAAGATGTGTCCAGTTAAAATTTGTTTAGATTTCATAGTTTGTTTATGAAATAATAGTCATCTCTTTTGAAGTTCAAGGTGGCTCAAAAATGTAGTTAGCCCATGTAACACACCTGAAATATTTTCACCCTCACCTCACAGCTTGGTAAACCAAAGCAAAGGACTTGGTGCCTTCCCTCTCCAGTGGAGGGCTCAGTGAAGAACTGTCTGGACAGAATGGCATTTGTCCAGGATGTGGCAGGTAGCTGCTTACAGAATTTTTTTCTTAAGTTTTCAAATGTGTGATCAGACTTTTAAGACCTATCTTTCTCTATACGGTTTCCACAACAGACTCCTTTATTTCTTAGAGACATGTACATTTCAAATTTTATAATCACTAATGCTTTTCCTGGTTTATTTTAATCAGCAAAGTTCAGATCGGGGCATTACTGCAATTTAGTAACACAGCATCTAGAAGATTTAAAATATTTACCGCCTCTCTGTGAAGAGCTAGGAAGAAGAGGAGGGAGGATAGAAACTCCTTTCCTGAGCTTCCAAGATTAATAAAACACACAGCCAATTCTATTTTCCATCTACTCTTTGCTTACAGAACTCAGCAAGAGGAGGGGGCTGGAGCTGAAAAAGTCTTCCATTTCAGCACCCAGGTTGAGCATCCAAAGCCTTGTCTGCATTGCCTTGATTTAATGTGTACCCGTTCCTTAAAGCTCATACAAATTGTCTGAGGTTAATTTTCACCCACATGATCATTTTCTCTCTTTTAGCTTTGTGTACTCTGGGCCTAGAGTAATGACCAGTGTCAACTGGATGATGAAAGGGAGGAAGAGTGGGAAAGGGGGGGAAATATTTGCAGTTATTCACAAAAATTGTGCATTTTCACAACGCTCAACACAACCTGATCTACAGAATTAAGATCTGCCATACCTCTCTGTCAAGTCCAGCTGCTACGGTAATAATGTCACCAGTCTCATTGTTGATTGTAAACATGTTGGGAGAGGGACTGCTTGGTGCCTGCGACAAGATTCTGTATCTCAGCATCCCATTCTGTGCATTGGGATCATCAGCATCGATGGCAGTAACAGTCATCACATAGGTTCCTAGCAGCAGGATAAATAATTGATGTTATATAAACAGTTTACTCAGATTACCCAAGATCACTTACAAGCAATGGTCAAAGTATGTATTTCTTTTGGTAAACTCTACACATTCCTTCTCTTACTTAAAACAAACTGATTAAACCCAAGATTCACCAATAGAGTAATTAAAATACATAACAGGAGATAAAAATACTTTTTTGTTTATAAAATATCAGGTTTGCTTAGAATTGAAGAAGCTCCATAAACAGTGAAATCCTACAATTCTGCCATAAATAACATTTTTGTAACAACATAGTTTGCCAATGTTTAGATAAAAATATTATTAATTGGGCCAAAGAAAATATACTTGATTTTCAGAATTGGTGCACATAATGATAGTGATTGAAAATGAATGTAATACTTTTTCAAAGGTCTTTGAGATGCATGTTCTTTCTATCTCAAATGCCAAGTCAAAACTGAGAAAATGTGTTTCTTTTGCTAGCTTTTTTAAAAATTTCATTTCGCACTATGGACAAATTGAGGAAGCCATTTCAGCCATAGTACAAATGTAAACATGAGCTGATTAGAATTTTAATGAGATGTGAACCATTTAGAGTTTTCTCAAGAATTCAAATGCAAGTGTTTGATTTCAAATCCCTGTTTCCAAGCCTCTGAGAATCAGAGCTGGAACTGAATCTGCTGGTGTGTGAGACGTCTCTTACACCCTTAGTTGTCAAGTAAATGAACGGCAATTGCTGTTATGAACATAACTGGAAGAACTGTGACATCATAAACAGGATTTTCAAAAACAGGAACCTGAAAGTAAACTTAAATCCTTCTTCATTTTAGTTCATATACATAATAGTTTCCTTCATTTGACATGCAAAAAAGAGTTAAAAATGAGGTGAAAGAGTAAGACAGTATCTGAGATTTCACTCATTACATTTATAAAACACCTCTGAAAGTGTTAGAAGGTCTGAAGATACAAACTTCACCATCTGTTCAAAATTTAATTGTGTAAGTTCCTTCCTCCCCACCCCCCAGCCCCCCTGACCCCTATCCCGACTCAGAAAGCCCACACCTTACCTGGCTTTGATCCTTCAGGGACTGTCCCATTCCAAACCTGATGCAAGAACTCAGGTCTATTATCATTCATATCAATGACATTAATCACAATGTCAATAGGATTTTCCACCTGGTTTCCATTTACATCCACTGCATGGGCTCTCAGCTACAAAAATCATAATAATATATAAGAATTTGCAAAACACAGAAACATATACTAATAAAGGTGACACAAAGATTCAGGCTAGACATATTTAGCTCAGTGTAGTCTGCCAGCTTCCACTGCTCCCCCATGCTGATTGTTTAAGTTTTCAGGTTGCTAACCGGAATCTAAACTATTTTTAAGTTATATACTACTTTGATTTGTTGAGAACGCTTTTGAATCATATAATTTTGATTAATACCAATGCCAGCTGTCAAATATAATTCTCTTTTTAATAATGATCATTAGAAATCAGCCTCTAAAAGCATGCATATTTATATTAAAGAGATGAAAAATTTAAAAAGATAGACCTCATTAACAATTCAAAGGGAATAAATGCCGGCATCACTTTCAAAAACTCTTAGCTGATATAATGAATATTGAATAGGCATGAATGCATAGAAGAAGTGTATAGAATATATTTGTGTTACTCAATACAGGTACCCAATGCAAAGTTTGTGATTAATCACTGTCAGTAAACACAACAAAATGACAAGCTAAAATTAAGCTAATGTTTACAGACCAAGTATCTTTGAAACTGAAACTGTTACATTTAATGTCGCAATTGTCAAAAAGGGCTGAATAACTACCTTTGACAGTCAAGCTTACCTATATAACCTTAAATTGGACAGGAAAAAAAAAGGGGGGAACGTGGTACTTTTTGAAAATATAAATCTATGTATCTAGGCCATAACCTAGCAATTGCTAGGCAAAAAAACCCCATCCTGCTAAAGCCCATTATGTATCTATCTACTGGCTGCAAACCTACTAGAAAAGAGCAAGCAGCCATGATTAACTCACTACTCTGGAAATGGCTCATATATATGTAAATTCCTAAATCAGTAAATCTTAAATTGCCAAATTTTCAGTCAAATCTCACAGATGCTGGAACCATTTGCCCTTGCACGAGCCAGGTCCAACACACAAATGCCATCTGCTATGTCCTCCATTCAGGAGTAGCACTCAGATTCCAAGAGAGCTAGACAAGGAGTGTTTTAATCGACAGCATGCTGGAAGCTCTCTCTAAGAGCTGAGTGAGTGTAGTAAAAATTTCAACCTGGTCTTTCAACAGCAGAGACAACTCTAGGCCCAAGTTTGGTCTCCCTCCTTCCTTCAAAGCTTTCTTTTTGACTAAAACTGGAACCAGTGGTCTACTCTGTCAATTTCTTTAGAGCAAAGAATATCATTTTCATAAGCTGGCAGACTGATTTACAATTCCATTAAAATGCTTAGATTTCCCCCGAAAATGAAAATTGCTAAGTTATTCTTCCCATCCATTTCTCAAATCACAGCTGCTGCAATTCTAATAGCAGTCTTGTCCTAATTTAAGTTGCTGAATTAAAAGTAAACTTTTGAAAAATATACAATAGTGGAGACTGTGATCAATGGCCTGCATTTGAAATATAAACTACAGTATCTATATTTCAATCTTTTAAAATTACTTTATTTAAATACATTTAATCACTGTTTATGTCTGTTAATGCATTTAAGCTGCTTAGGCACAGTAAGAGTTAGCCTCAGTAAGTACAATAAATATGAATCTGCTACAGACTCTTCAAATCATATCTCATAGAAAACTAAATGCCGGCTGCTCAAGTCATGTTTGAAGCAGATGTTAATCTTCAGTTTGATAATCTGATTTATGGTAAATTAAACTCTTACATGAAAAGAAGCAATCTGCTCCCGATCTAAAGGCTTTGTCACAGACAGCTGTCCTGAGATGGGGTTGATGATGAAGATTCCTGTTGGAGGTTGGTCAGCTCCTGGGCCAGTCACACTGTACCGCAACGAAAGGCTTTTATCACGATCAGACCTAATCTGTGTGTCAAAAAGATAATGTTTACATTAGCTACAAACAACCAATAGATGTAACTGCTGCAGAGACAGTTAGTATAAAGACTGAGGTTTTCAATCGCACTCTTTCATTTGTCATAAACTTGGTCAATAACATTCCAGGAACATAAAACTATCCCTCATTACTTCTTGTAACAATCACGATCATGGATGGAAGGTCTCCTGCACCGGACTCTCAGCACTGTGCTGCAGAGTTCTGCGGAGAAGCCAGCGTCCCTCACCCTATCACATCTCTTTCCCTCCTGCCTCCTGGCACACTCCTCCTGTGAACTCCTGTACATCTCCCAGTGGAGAACTCCTGTGTATGTTAACTGGATCATTCTGAACCTGGAGAGATCCTCCTTAACATGGAGGATGTTGTCACAGTACTTACCACCAGAAATAAAATCACCTTCTGCCATGGGGACAACTTAAAAATAAATAAATAATTTAAGAATAAATAGCAATCATCCCAGAAGACTCGATAAACATTTGGACTACAAACAAAACATCATTCACATGAAGTTTCTCCAAGAACACTTTAAGGGACACTGAAATCACATTTCTATTAACTTCCTTACCCTAACTAATTCTTGAGGAAAAGGTCCTCTGGAATTTTCTGGTAGGTTGATTGGAGGGATAACCCAGTCTCTCTTCTGTCTCTTCAGATGGCTGCTGTGCTTATATTGTTGCCATGGAAATACGATGTCTTCAATTTTCTTTTGGTCCTTTCCCAGGTACATGATAAAATTAAGCATGTGTTAGGAGACGTTATAAAATACTTTGGATACAATTACATAATTGACTGAAAGGCTGTCTCTCCACTGTGTTATTTGCATTAACAGATAAGTGTGAAAATAGCCAAATGCTATTTACAATTGTATGAGAAAAACTCCTTTTCCTTCTTCCTTATTCATGTCAGAGGAGAAATGAAATTATAAGCCATTTATAACATGGCACTACTGTGTAAACTATCCTCCACTTTCAGGAAAGTAGTTAATATTTTGCAGAATTTAATAGTATGCCTTTATGTATTTCTCATTAGCTGGAACTTCAGTCCAGGTAATGTGTTACTGTACATTAAATTTAGATCTGGGTGTTCTAAAATATAATTTGAGTTCCAAGAGAAGTTTAATACATACTGGTAAGGAATGTCTCAAATATTTATGACCCTATTAAATCCCATCGAATTAATGCTGTAATTATTTTAAACCTATGTCAGCCATGATGGATGCAGTAGATGACCCACTTTACACGTTGGGCATTAATCTCTGCTGGGTGTCAACATTCTTTTCCTATTCCCTTCTATAGCTGCAGTCATTTCAGCCTTTGGACGCCAGCACACACATAGCCATGCTAGCTTGCTTAAGGGTGGAGACAGTGAGACAAAAACATTTTCAAAATCTTTTAAGAGAAAAATCTCCCTCCTCTCCTCATCCCTTCCCTTAGTCATTAATCTAATCAAATGTGTCACAGACTAAAAACAGATGCCCAACTGAAGGCCAAACTCCACTACTCTATATTCTACTAATGTTAGGGATGCCTAACTGCATCTGTGGAAGGAACAGGGCATGCTGATGCATATCCAAGCATATGCCCTTTTACGGACGTTTATAGACAAAACAACATTTCCATGTTTAAAAATGTGCCTTCAAAGGTTTAAAAGCAATCTGCAAATACACATAAAAAACCCTGACAGTTACAGAGCTTTGATTTCCAAAGTGTTCTCAGCAGAAATATCTTGCATAATCACACCATCTATTTTGAAATTACGCTTAAATCTTTAATGCATATCCGTAACAGGTATATTAATCCAGGAATAAATTTTGTTCCTTATTTTTAAATTAATCAGCTTGTAAGAGAAGAAACATCAGGCAGCAAGCAATAATACAGGCAAACAGACTAGACCTAATACTGAGTTCCTAAAGTAAATATATTATGTTATTTATTTATTGCTAGGTGTGATTTCTGTTACAGTACAGTACATGATTTATCCTATGGCAGCTTCCAGCAGAGGGAGACTATCTTCCTTACCAAGCAGAGTTGGCATCATGAATAATTTACTGCCTCCAATTTGATTATGAAGGGACAAGACAAAGCCAATATTCCCTGCCAGAAATGCTTTCCTACTACTGCTGCAAAACTACAGCTCCCATCTAATAAACTTGACTGATGCATACTAGCACAGATTTGTTTATTTTGTGGTTAAATATAACTGCTTGAATAAATACCGCAATACTTTCAAGCAATTTAAAATAAAGAAATGACCGTGTCTGCCTTAAATTCAGGTATAAATCTCAAACTATACAAACAAAAAGCTCAAACATAAATGAATCCTACATACTTAAACAGACATGCCTTTTCCATGCCTTAGCAAAGCTACAGAATAACAACAGAGAAGCTGTTTCTAAGGCTCCAGCTTTACAATTATTCATGCAGTACTTGCCCATTAGTATAATACCTCATGGAGAGGTGCATGACAGCCAGAATCAAAGCCCTATTTTTAAGCCTGTTTCCAGAGAGACATCCATACAGCGTTTATAGTTACTGTTTTACCTTTTCTGAGGTCCCTGTGAATGCTGGTTCAGGGGTTAGCTTCACCTTCATTTGCCATTCTTCCTGAGTTTCCTTGTCTTCAGCAGACACTACAAACTCTGTGGGCTCTGCTGAAAGTTGAAAGCTTCTCTCTGCGTATACCACACCATCTTCACCTACTCTAAAATCTTCTGGCTCACTGCTTCCAAAGTGTATTTTTCTGTTTTCATCACAGCTTTGAAACCTCACTATAAAACACAAAATGAAGAACAAAAAGTTAAAAGCAGTCACTCTGAAAACATTAAGAACAAATATTCGATGCATTAAGAACAAATACTCGAAAACAGGAATATCTGTAGGGATTTGTACCTCAAGCCTCAAGAAAAGATCCAGTCCAGTCAAAATCGTAACACTCTGAGAAACACCCAATGAATTTAATTATGCTGCAATTGTAATCACAAACACAATTGTGCTTACAATGCCTTCTCCGCTACTGATGAAAAATCAAAAACCTTGAAGTCAGTTATGAGATTAACTTCTATGCCTTCCTCAATCCATGATTCAGTTGTATTATCTATGGTACGTCACTTATGAGCTCTGGGCTTAATTTTCCTCCCTCATTCCTCATCTATAAGACAGAATCAGCAGTAAATACTTGCCAAATGGAAAAAATACAAGTTAAAGACTCAATATTTATCTTTTTCTTTTTTTGGTAAAGCTGCTTCACATACTGCACGCATTCATATATCCACTTAGGAGTACAACCCTTTTTCATCAAATTTTTCCTCAGCCTCGACTCATTTTGTGCCATCTCAATTATGCTCATTGGAACAAGAAGACAGTAAAACCAACTGTGTGAGGTACTGATGGGAAATGCACAAAACAGGTTGCTGCTTTCTTTACCCAATTGCTTTCACTACCACTTATCTTCTGGGTTACTGCAAATAATAGTAGGTAAAAAATGAAAGTGTGATTTTAAAACCAATGATCATTCTTTAATGTTTCCAAAGTACTGTGAAATATTTTGACTGTATGGGCAACAGAAGTTCAAAACATCATTATGAAGGTTGTGTTGAAATGCACATAGTGAAGATGAAGATAAAATGAGGCTTCATGCCTCATTTCAGTTATTGGACTTTTTTATATTGTGCTAAACCATGCACAAACTATTTAGCTTCAAAACCTAAAGGTCTCTCTCAAGAAAAATCACTACTAAATGTCAAACATCATACGCTTTCTTCTGTAATGCACTGGTTACAGGAAGGTACTGAGAAGAAGAATCATACCTTTTCCCATTTAAACTTCAAGGACCAAGCTGACGTTCAGATGACATTCAAAATTTGTTTCTTTACTTCACCCTTTCAATTATCTGGAATCTCCCACTTGCCCTCTCCTGACAGAAAAGCCTTTACAAAATACTTCTTTAAAAGGGTCTATCATGCATAAAAGTGAGACAAAGTACAGCGCTCCTCAAAATAAATGATAGAACATCAATGTTCCCAGCACTGAGCTTGCTGGGTTGTGCTCTTTCCAGATCGCTCACGTGGCTGAAAGGCTTCCTTTGGGAAATGCCACCATCATCTTGAGGAGAATACCAGGCCCAGCACAAAGCACAGAAGCGAGGAAGAACACATCTCCCTGGGCAAAGGCTGTGGCCTCATCACTAGGGCTCCTCATGCCATCCTTGTAGATGCTGCCTCAGGCCTTCACCATGAGCAGTGGAACTGCTTCACTGCAGTGCTAATAAATACTCAGCCTCTAGCTAAGACCTGGAAAACGTAACAGAGCCTCTGGTTTGCAGTTCATGTTGGAGGACAAAATTCTTAGGCAGAAAATCCAGCTCACAGATGCTACCCATAGCAGTGATCTCCCACTTTTTTCAGTGCTGAGCCTCATGACTTTAGCACCAGCCAACTGAGAAAACACACAACTCAAAACCAAAGACATAAAACCACTAGTTAAAGCAACCATACTAGTGCCCAAAAATCATTACTGCAGCCCTAAGCCTGTAACTATGACTAGGTGAGCCAGCAGTGTGCCCTTGCAACCCAAAACCCTAACAGTATGCTGGGCTGCAACAGAAGAGGAGTGGCCAGAAGGGAGAGGGAGGGAACTGTTCCTTTACTCTGCCCCCCTGAGACCTCATCTCGAGTAAGGTGTCCAGGTCTGCAACCCCCAACACAGGAAAGCTTTGGAGAGGGTCCAGTGGAAGGCCACCAAGATGATCAGAGGGCTGGGGCACCCCTCCTACAAGGACAGGCTGAAGGAGTTGGGCTTGTTTAGTCTGGAGAAGAGAAAGTTCCAGGGAGGCTTAATGCAGCTTCCGATATTTGAAGGGAGATGATAAGCAGAAGGGAAATAAACTTTTTACATAGATAAATAGTGATAGGATAAGGGAGAATGGCTTTAAACTAAAGGAAGGTAGATTTAGATGAGGTGTATCAGGGGGATGTTTTTCACTGAGAAGGTGGTGAGGTGCTGGAATAGGCTGCCTAGAAAGGCTGTGTATGCCCTGTCCCAGGAGGTGTTCAAGGCCAGGCTGGATGGGACCCTGGGCAGCCTGATTTGGTGCTTGATGTAGTGGTTGGCAATCCTACCCGCAGCAAGGGTATTAGACCATGATGATCCTTGAGGTCCCTTCTAACCCAAGCCATTCTATGATACATGACCCACGGGAACTGTATATTCTATGTCATTAAGTACAAAAAAAGAGATGTCCAAGAAGAGTTTACTCCTAAGTCACTACACCTCATGTTTAAGAAGTTAACTGCACTAATGCAGACTGAGACCAGAGAACTGAACAACACTGCTCGTACTTGGGTTCAGAGGCACAGAACACCAACGTCCCAAGCATGGACAGAGGAAGCTTGGCCTCCTCCAATTTTAATTTCTATTCACAAAGAATATGAACTGTTTGTAACTGAAAATGTTAAGAGATGTAAGGTTGGAGGGGGGACAAACAAAAAACAAAACAAAACAAAACAGAAGACTAAGCAATATAACTCATAGCTCTGTGCCTGCTGGCCTCTAATCTCAGCTACCACTGCTCTCTCTGAACCCGCTCTTCAGAAGAGTGCCTTGACCAAAAAGGCAAAGACAGACTAAGATTCACCTCTGGCTCTTCTCAAGACTAATTTCTAAAAAGTACCAAGTACAAAAGAAAATTAATATTAATCCAAACTTTGATCATTACTAGTTTTGAAAAAGGTGAAATTTAAAAGGAATATTACAGTCATTATAATCTGAAAGACTAAGATACCACGACATCTCATAAAAACTTATTTCCCAACACACAGAAATGTAATACATTCAATGTTTTATACATATCATAAGACTCTGAGAAAATCCCTTTCCTTTTACAGCATCTTGGTAAAAATTTATAAAATTGTCAAGAGTTTTGTTAGAATTACTCTCCCTTTGCAAGGAACACATTAACAAATTATACTCAAGTATAACCATCCATAATTGAATTACCTTGACAGAGTACAAGTCGTACAGTAGCGACTCTCTCCACAACTGTACGGTTATCAGTCTTAAATTCGATTTAGATTGCTCTACTTCATTTTTCAATGTTCAACTGGTATGAACAAAAAGAGATTATAAACCTACGGTCAGCAATCCAACGGTGGTGTTTTTTTTGCCAAAATGCTACAGGAGCTTTTTTCGATGAGAGTAACACCACTATTTACAACAACCGTGTTCTAACAACCACACTGAGGGGAGACACGCTTTCCATAAGATCCATTCTGCTGATAAATCAATCATATAGATCCGTTTTAATTTTAAAAAAAAAGGTTAACCAGATATATTATACAGCATTTAGACACGTTGTTTGCAATAAAAATAGGAATCAAGTATCTTTTTTTTACTACTTCATTAGTCTCTTACTCCTCTGGGAAACTTTTCCTGTACAAAATGAAAATTATTAAAAAAAAAAGAGAGAGAACCTGTCACTGTAACATTTTAAAAGAAAACCTACAGCTCTGCAGTATTAAAGCAAGCCCTCAAGTTAACACTCTTTTGCATGGAAGCAATTAAAATATATGTTTAAATTTGTAGTGTACAAAGTCTTGAGAACTAAACATGCAAATTCATTTAAAGTGCCAGAGCTACACCACTCTTACTCCTGTCTAATGGGATGAATGATTCATGGTATCTGTTAAAACATGTCTAACCTCATGTACCTTAATAGTAGTCTTCAAATTACCCAGGTTTTTATTCTCTGAGAGAGTATTCTTTCTACAGCTATTCACTTTGGTTTGCACTCTTTAACAATTCCCTTCTGCTCCCTTATTTTTAGGCAAATAACAGCAAAATTATTTGACCCAAGGACTAGGCAAAGTCTGATACAGTAGGCTATTAGTAACTTCAGTTTTTCATGAAAATATTCATGTACAATACAGTCAACTAATACAGGCTTTTTTGTAACTTGTTTTAATCTTGAGACAGTTGTGTTGATTTGCCATTTGAATTTCTCTACTTTGGAAGTATCTAATACACTTCTGGATAAGATTCAGATCCATATAAACAACAACAAAAGTATTTCATTCTGATAATATGCTGGAACAATATTACTTGTCTTGGATGTTATTCTCAGTGCTTTGAGCACCAACATCATGGCTAAGGATTACTTAGAGGACATCATGAAAATTGCAATAAATTCTAAGTACTTAACAACAGATGCTCAAACAATACAGTAAAAACTATGCATCATAAAATGGAAAAAAAAACAGGTATATTTAACTTACTCAGGATCACTGTACAGCAGGTAAGTAAGATAAGAAAGATAACCTTACATAAAATCACCTGCCAGATACCACTGTTGACAGTATGAAAAACTGTACAGAAACATTCCGCTTGAAGTATCTAGCTAGCTATATGCTTAACAGCTGAATATTACCTTTTCCAAGAAGGCTATTTAACAAGCCTTTCTATTTCTGCAGGGAGAGAAATCAAAGAAAACTACACTAAGTATATATACATATATTTTTAATTACAACTCTATAAATTAGTCATTTATTCAGATTGGCTACTTCTGTACCTGAAAGGTGATCTATTAGTCCTACTTACAGAGTGCAGACGCTCGTATTTCAGCTTATGGTTTGCCAAAGTGGCATGTGAAATGCCCATGAGATGCTCTTTACTACAATTATAGATAACCTTCAAGTTTATATAAAGTCAGAGAAGTGGACTTTTTTTTTTTGTTACATCTTGGTGGACCATTATAATTGCAAAGAACGGAACTACATGCCTACTTGCCTCTTCCATGGCACTTCGAAAGTGTGTCTGATTTTAGACCCGAGAGCTTAGCTTAAAAACATTATTTCATTTTTGATATTTTGACACATGGGTGGTCTGTAGCCATGAGGAATATGTCTTGTTTTCACCTGCAGGCTGAGAAAATAAAATACAGAAGCTACTGATGCAAAATAAATATGGAATATAATCAAGTTATTTTAGACAATAGCATTTTCCTAAATTAATTATAATTGAATTTGTCATTATATCCCTCAGAGATACTCCAATTCACTAGCATTGTTTCTGAAAGGTTCTTCCAGTCTGTTTTCTAATCCCCTTTTCCTTTGTCCTTTTACAGTCATGCACAGTAGTTCATCCTATTCTCCATATCATCCAGAAAAATCTCAAAAAGCGACTCGTTTTGAGCCTTTTCAGGGTAACCAGCCTGTGACATTAGCAAAGAAAGCCTGCCTGTCAAAAGGCAGCTGCTTACCACTTTCTGAGAGCAAGTCTGCTAATTCAGTAATTGCTTTTGAAAATCTCTACTTCTGCGCTGAACGCTGCACTAAACTCTGCCACGTTTACCCACGGTAAGCAGAAGGCTGCTTCTGTGGAAGACAGGAAATAAAGTTTCGTTGCTTACTAAGGTCCAAATTTGAGCTATTTGCTTCTAATTCCTATTTTCACTTGACTTCACAAGCTTTGCAACCTTGCAGATTGCCAAGTGGAAGCCTGGCTAGGAAACTCGTGAAAGGGAAAAAAAACAAACCACACAGAAAAGTTTCAAATGAAATGAAATTGGAGATACATTAAAGTAATTTACCAACTTTTAATGTTTCATGATCTGACTCTTAGTAGCTTAACTTTCCACATTTCCATGTTATACTGTTTGCTTAATCACCTGTCTATTTGGTTAGGAAAACAATAATTAAAAGGAAAAATGATTTGCAAGAGTTGTGGTTTAATTCATACTGTACACTTATTTCATTAACTGAAAGCAGTTCCAGAAGAGTGATTTGTGGCAGGCATGAAATAAAGCCTACTATTAATATATGACTTTGTTATTAATATATGGTATATAATGTATGCTAATAAATATATATAATGGTATATATAGTATGTATAATATATGGTATTAAAATGCTTGTAGTAAGTCATGTACTGCAGAAAAGCTGTAAAGCTGCATGAGAAGTTATACAAGATGTTGTACAATACACTGGTAAAAATAATTTGTGCTGGTCATTGCAACAAATGCTCTTTCAGGGCAATTGCCTCCCCTGCTCCACTCCCCAGGCTAGTACTTCCAGAGAGAAGAATATGCATACTTCCTAAAGTAATATACTTTCAAAGTAATCTGGTAGCCTACGCAATGGTGGATTTCTGGAAACCCTATTGCTGCAGCACTATTTTTCATTCTTGATTTGTATAATTGCATTGTGAGGGTGTTATTAATATTATTTTTGCAAGTCTTGCATTGCAAGGTGCAAATGGGAAATGTTCAAGCACACTCGGTACTACACCAGAGGCCTCCTTCCTCATTAACCCAACCAACTCAAACACTACGGTCTGGTTTTGAAGCATTTTCTTTCACAGGTAGCTGTCACAAAACTGCCCAATCCTTATATTTGCAGTGAAAGGCTTGCACAGTTCTTTAACAAAATGTCATCCAGTTTCCAGTTCCCATAATCCTTTGTTTACAGAACAAAGTTGTAACAGGCATGCCAGAATGAAAATAGGGATAATGTTCTTTCTATTCGATAAAAAATGCCACTGCAAGCTTTTCAGAACAGGAATACGAGACATCAGCAAAACACAGAGCCGGTATCTCAAACAGAGTCCGAATTATATCTAATTCACTGACCCTTTTCAGTTCTTGCCTCTACCGCTCAGTAACACAAAGATCATCTGCGTTCTGACACCCCTTTTGTCCTCATTATAGGAAAAAAAAAAAAAAAAGCAGAAAAAGAGAATAAGCATCTTTGGGGAGGGGAAGTACTTCTATTTCGACAACTGCTTTTGTTTTAAAGCACAAAAAGGTTTCTTTTCCTCCACTCTGCTACTTAATGCAGTTTTGCTATAGACAAGCCTGTAGGGCCCCTGCAGAGTTCTGCTCCAGCTTCTTCCTAAAGGATGCTAGCCGAAAGAAAACTCGGTAATAAATGTCATTCCTGTACTCTGGAGTATGCAGTGCACCTTTAATACTTCCCCAAGTATACCATTCTACACAGTAATAAAAAGAAGGATTAAATACTAATCTCTTATACCCATAATGCATCAACTGACTATACCTTCTAAAATCCAATTTGGTAATTAAAAAATATCTCCTGAACAGTCAGACTGGGAGACTAAAGGGAAAGTACTGTCTTTAGAGATAGCTAGAAGAAAATAGCTTCAAAATTCAGACACTTAGCGCAAACCTATTTTTACTTCTATTCATTTTTATGTGACCTTAAGCGGTGTAAGAAATAAATACCTACAATTATGGTGTGGCAATTACAGGGCAGTTTTATTGCTACAGTAATGACTTAAATATTAAATATCTAGTAAAAACTAGGTAAGCGGCATTACTTTTAGTCTGTTTGAGAAATTGCACAAAAAGGTTTTTTTTTTTCCTCCTCTTTAGCAATAAGGAGAGAGAGATGCTTTTGTACATCCATGTTCCCAACTGCTCCTGGCCCAAACTCTTTCTAGGCTTCAAATTTCACTTTCTTTCTGGTTCTTTCTTTCTTTTTCATTCTTCCTCCTCCTGTCTCTTGGTGTTTTCTTGAATTCTGAAACTTTCTTATCATTACTTTGCTCTCTTTTTTCCTGCCCCGTCATTCAGCTGTACTCCCCATGGAGGTGCACAGGTGCTGAAGCTTTACTCATTTCAGGCTGAAGCCCAGCCTTCCAGTGCACCTAGGGCAGAAAGAGCCTGTCACTGGAGGGCTGCCTTTAAGAAATAAACTAAAGAAAAATGCAGGCTCCTGGTTCAGTAGAGAGCCAGGATATGCTGATAAATCAAACAGGCGCATGATTTCAAACAAGCTGATGATCTGTTTCATCCATTCAACAGGTCAGCAGTTTTCAGAGCTGTCTTAAGCCCCCACACTTAATAGGGGTTTAAAAGCCAACAAGAGAGAAGTATGCATATATCACAGTTGGGGTATTTTTCACTCCTACTGTGAAAAGAAGCAAAATCAAACTAGTCTTTTCCCCTTTAATTATTGGGCTGCCATAGCAGCAATGAATGTTGTATTTGCAAAGAATTACAACAAACAAAAATTCTAAGCTCTGTCAAAACAACAGTGATCCAGAGAGTGCTCCCATATCCAATGCAAAAACATTCTTAGAAGCAGATGTGGGGGCATTTACTATCTGGTACTCTGATGCAGACTCTGGGTATCACCCACTGCCCAGTAGCTCTCTTTACAGTTCATTGCAGGTGGGCTAGGGTACGCAGTGGCAGACACCATGCTACATGGATGTGCTTCTTATATACTGGGCTGTGAGGGATGCAACAAGGGGAAGGTGGGATAGTTTTCCCTACAGCTGCTCTTCAGCTTCACAAGCGCTGCGCTTTCTCTCATCTCCTCCTTTTCTGCCTAGTCAGTCAGTGCTCTGATGTTGCTTGTCACTCCCTCCCAAGTTGCTACTTTTGGAATATTACAGTCTAACTTACCAAAGCTGCAAATATGTTTAATGATATTTAGAGATCCTTAGTCATCTTCAAGTTGCTGAGGCAGCCCTGAGTGTCACATCCTTCCTCAAAGACAAATTTTGTTCTCCTAGCTGTGCATTTGCCCAGCGGTGACCATGGAGAACCCCCCATGGAGAAGTGCTGGGAGAGCACATGAGCACAACACACCACTGTCCTCACAGCCAACAGTGGGCACAGCCGACCTCAAAGCAGAACCACTCAACAGCGTGGTGCCAGGACAAGAGGCAGTGGGCACAAACTGGAACACAGGAGGTTCCTTCAGAACACCAGGAGCACTTCTGTGCCATGCAAGTGACAGAGCACTGGAATGTGATCTTCAGCAGCCACCCGGACGTTGGCCTGGGCCCCCTGCTCTTGGTGTCCCTGCTGGAGCAGGGGGTGGGCCAGATGGACACAGAGGCCCTGTCAGCCTCAGCCATACTGAGATTCCTTGATAATACATGGCTACTCATTACCTTAGCAAATAGATAATGGTTTAAAAGCATCCTATTTGCGTCAACACTGAGCTGTAACAACAAAAAAGGGCAGGAAACTGAACAGTTACCAAATGGGATGAGAGAAAGGCAGAGACAGCCTAGCAGTCTGCTAACATACTGATGTTTCAGATAGCAATAAAATCACGAATCCCAGGGATTAAGCTATCACTGGATCACGTCCAGTAGGCCTCAGGGAGAAAACTAGTTGCCACAGCAGCTTAGTGTTACCTAGTCAGACCTGGGGATTTATTATTACTACTACTAATAATAAACACAGATATCTGACCCTAAAAACCAACGAAGTATCTGGTAAGCGGTACAGTTAGCACACACAGACCACAGAGTAGGTTCCTGTAACAAAGTAGAAGACAAAAAACTAGGGGAACATGACTCTCTTTTTAAAAAGGAGTACACACGTGTGTGAAAGTCACATGTAAATGGGTGTTCTCTCTCTCTATGTACTGCTTTCACCACTTCAGACAGCAAAGGTAGCGTTCTAATGACTGATTAATCTTTCAAGAGAGAATATGTAGAGAACTGGCAAGAAAATGCCTAACTGCATATGCTTGAAAGTACTTCCAGGAGCTGGTTATGCTATCTCTGAATGCATGCAGCATTCTCCTTTGAATGCACATCACATTCTCCCTACATGCAAAAACGTGTGTGGATATCTAAAAAAAAATAAAGAAGCACTAGTATCAGCCATCAGAACTGAAAAGGTGCAGGAAATCTTTGAACACTGCAGACCAAGGAAGTTTACCTCAAACATTCAACCATCATACTGAATCCTTAAAGTTGCATTCAGCCCTACGCACCGCAGCAATGAGTAATTAGTACTTATTTTTACTTTTTTTTTCCCCCCTCTTAAATGAAAATAAGTACAACGATCAGAGGGAAAAAAAAGGAAGCTGATGCAGGAATATTTTTCAGAGACTGGAGCACAGTGAACTCTGTGATAAATTACTTTTATCCTCTCGATTGATCACCTGGGCCAGATCTTCAGTGAGATGAGACATCATTGCAACGTTACTGAATCTCAACCGACCAAAAGGCAAAGGTAGAGGAAAAGAAATCTGATTTCTTAGGATAAATAAAGATTCAGAGACTCAAGACCTCAGATCTGAGTCTCTTTTCAAATCATCGTTTAGTGGAAAGCTCACCTGGCTCTAAGTAAATTAGAGAAATATTGTTTGTGGCCAGAAGAAGCATCTTCACTTCATGCCTATGTAGCGGAAACTTTAAAATGACCGACTTGAGATCACTTGTGTACAGCCAACACAATTTAAGTCAAAATTCAAGCGGTGCTACTTGCTTTCAGTAACACCACTCTTTGCATACCAAGTTCTAAGGATTATAAAATTACAAGCCTCAAATAATCCACTTAAATTCAAATTGACAGTAACAAAATTGACAGGAATAAAAAAGGTGTTATGCCAGGAAAAAGCACAGATAAAAACTGTTTTCTTCTCAAAATGCACACAAGCATGACAGCAGCACACATCGTACCCGGGATAATCCAGGAAAAAAAAAACTGAATCCTCTGATACAAAACGCAGACAAACGAGAGGGATACAGAGAGGCTTCATTCAAGAAGCAACTTTCAATACAGCCAAGAAAAATTAAGACATATTTTAGGATCCTGTTCCAAAACAGTGCTGTGCAAATTTATGCAATTTATTCCAGGTAAAAGCCTTCTTGGGGAACAGGCTGATGCAGACCTGGCTGAACAGCCTCTTGCTTAACAATCATTTCAGTCCAGACACAGAAGAACAGAAAAGAAAACGAACAGACGTTCTGATATATTTGAAGATATGCTTCCTATGATAAATGCAGCAATTTTTTGTGTCTAGACTTTCCTGTGGGCCCTGTGAGTGCAAAACACAAGATACTTGACATTCAAATTGTGTTAGATTGGAATAATGCCTGAAAATGGCAGGGACTTGACTGATTGAACTAGAACTAAAAAGCTACTTTTAGAAAGGCCTAAGGACTGGAGCAGGATATTACCTTTCTGAACCCTTTTGCTGGGTGAACAGTTACACGAGCTTTGAGACCAAAGATTAATGTTATAAATATCACAATGAAAATCCTCCGTGTGATAACGGTTCCTGAAGGGAGTCATTAGGATTCATTTCTGGATGTGGCAATTAACCTATTACTGTCTGAGTCAAGACTATTTTGCTGAGAAGCAGTGAGATATTGTCCTCTGCGCAGCCTTGATTTTTCAATTATTAGTCATGACATCCTAAGTTTCTTAGTACAGATTATGCAGCATCACCCTCCAAATGCCTAGAATGCAAAGTCCCCAGGGATAATCCCTACAGTGATCAGTATAATGGGACTGATCCTTGACTGGCAGTCCTTGGTACTAGATGAAAACAGTAATAATTTCAGATATTTACATTAATCAAACCAGTCCATTCACCTGGATGATGGAAACATTCATTCAGTGTTATATTGCAGAATCTATGTATCAAAAAAATGAAACTAATTTTGCTTGCAGAAACCAAGTGTCCTTTCTGATAGGAAGACATGCCTCATTTTGCTTCCCAGAATATGAAATATTCTGTTTCAAAAGGAATCTGAGTGGAAAAGTCCCATTATCGTAAACATTTCAATGGTTATTTCAACTGCCATCTGTATTTCACTTAATTTTCTTCAAGTGTTTGAATTCCCAGAAAAGGCACCTGTGGTATTCACTCACGCGAACAACATCTTTCCACTTCCTCTCCTCCACAACAAGGCCAGTTTGCAAATGGAGTAAAAAGAGCCATGCTACAGTTACTATGTTCTTTGGAAAATGCCCAGCATGCTCTACAGTAATGACCACTGATGAGCAACTTCTCTCCGCTGCATTGTTATTTTTCCTTAGAACAGGCATTATTTTGAACATCTTGTACAACGATTACCAAGAGGCTGCAATGTGTTGGCTAATATAAGCATATTCGTGATTTATCTAAATGATGACTACAGTTACTCATGGCAAAATTCATTTTTTTTTTTCCTGGTGCATGAAGTGCTGTTCCTCTCCAGTGAATCTCAGACACTTACTATAACCAGGACGTGCCTTTATATGCATATGAAAATGCTTTTGGTCCATAAATGAAATAGTTTCATCTACTGGGAGAAGACAAAGTCATTCAGCGAGACAACATACTGAATTTCTGTTGAAACAGAACTGCAGAGCGTGAAATAGCAACCTGTCATCAGGTGTTGAGAGTCTGATGTTCATCAATGGCAGCTGAAAACCACCCTCTCCTCCCCGCATATGTTTGAGGCAATCAAGAGCCAGTATGCAGGTCTGGCCAGTCTACATCCTGCAGGCAAGGACTGCAGCACTGCTTGGATCTATTTCACTCTGCCTTAGGGCTGTGTTCTATGCAGGTAAAAAGCAAAAAAAGAAACAAACAAACAAAAAAGGCAAAAAAGCCCCACACCCTGGAAGCCAAACCAAAAGAAAACAACTCATTTCAGTTAACTTCAGTGCAGGTACTGAGATCTACTTTGGATCAAAATGTGTACTCTGATTGGGAAATGGACCCAAATCCACGTCACCCTACCTCACTTCATATAGAAAAATTTTGGAAGGTGAAAGCAATTGCCCTCAGTATGATGCTCCCAATGAGGACAGAGAGCCTGCAGACACATTTGGCAGTTGCCTGAAATGTGCTACCAAGAACATGTGGTGCAGTGCATCTGGTTGATTTTCTGACCAGTGGAGAGTCCACCTGGCTGGTGTGTAACACTTTGACAAGGTAGTCAGGCAGGTAAGCAAGAAACACCGTCTATAAAAGCAGCCACCTCAGCTGAGCACTCTGAGTTAGGAATACTGCTTATTAATTTGGCCAATGCCGCCAGTAAACGAGGAATGCATTATTTCCATTTGCTTCTCAGCGCTCACATTAGGGTATCTAAAGCTCACCTTCCCCCATGAGAAAGGGATTTCTGAAAACTAAAAGCAGCCTCTCTGGCAGCAGGAAAAAGCAGCACGTGAAATTGAACAGATATGACCTTACACTAAACATCTGAGCTACATTTTAAAATACTGGCACCAAGACATTATTACTTTGCTTTGATATGCTGCCAAGGGAAACCAAAGATCCAATGAAAATTGAACTCCATTTAGAAATCACATCCATTTTTCAGTAATCCTTGTAATTCTGTATATATAACTTAAAGATGTTACAAAATACAACACACTATGATGTCATAAAAAAATAATGTGAAGGTCTCAACAGATTCATAACCACTATTGTCGCATATCAGAAAAACCACCAAGGAACATATAAATAACGCCACAAATGAATTATACAGAGTAACCTGGGTATGGAAAAAAGCATTTGGGTTGAATTAATAGTATTTTGGCTCACAAGCACACCAACATGGCAACTGTTTCATAGAAATAACATTTTAATTAAGTTCACTATAGCATTTTTTTTTCTTTTTAAGATGTGCAGACGCCACCTTAAATGTGCCACTGTTGACATTTGGCTCATTCTAAACGTAACTAATAAATTTCCAAAACCTGTTATCAGTAATCTCCAAGCAAGTATGGTTTAACTCCTTTGTTGCTTGATGTTTTCAATACTGCAATTTAACTTTCTCTTTGTAGACCAAGGAAAGAGAGTAACTTGACACATCTGATATTTTAGTCATGCAATTGTGTTTTATCCGTGGTACTCAAAAAGCCCTCAGGATAAAAATCAGTAACTGCATTCAATCTATCTACAAATCATACTCAGCTGTCTTATGTACAGCTGTGTAGCTTTGCTTTTTCTTTAGCTTCCCTTCACATTTGATAGATTTCTGCTCTTAAGTATGCTACGCTGCTTTAATGTTATTTCCCTTTCTTGAACACACCCTGCCTCCATGATACCTTTTCTAAAGCTGCCTTCTACATATGACACAAACCGATTCTCGGCCTTCATGTTTTCTACCTAGATGTCTCCAAGCGGTATTTTCCATTAAGTGTCTTCACACTGCTTAAGGCAGTACTACTGCTCTGTAGGTCCTTGTCTCATAGGTGCTAGTGAGATGTCTATTTTTTCCTCCCAGACTTCAGGGAAAGAATAAAAAATTCTCAGCTCCAAAGGTAGCAGACTCAGATAGTCTTCCCAAAATCTTGATGCTAGGAGGCAGAGAAGCACTGATGCCTTAGGAAATGGATGTTCCTCACCCAAGCTGGTTTACTACATTTTAGGTATTTCAGGAGATAAGAAAGGACACTGCAGTTCTTTCCACTGCTCATCAACTGAGTCTTCCCCACTACACCTGGAAATGCTCTCACGTAATGGCAGGTGATGAGTAAATTCAACTCGTGTTATTTTTACAATGGATTCAGAAACAATTCGGAAAGCGATTTTAAAAGGTAAGACATAAATGCAGGAGGCCTCCATACAAGAATCAGAAAGCACTGCAGTAAGCACTCTTCCCTTGGATCTGGCTGACCCTTACCCCATCCTCAGGCTGCACAGAGCAGTTTCGAGGAAAGCAGAACTACAGGATGAGTCTTCTACTGCCATCCAATGAACTCACGTTTCCAGTGGTTATGTTTCCATTTACTGGAAACAAGGGCGTAAAAATGCAAAATTGGGATGCTGTTTAGCAGTACATCACCACTTCCAATAATATAACTAATCCAAAATGAATTACTTATGAATGCAGGTATGGGAAAGGGAACATTTCTACTAATGTTCTCCATCCACCTGAGGAGTGCATTAAAACGATTTATAGGCACATCTCTCTGGACACTACTATTTATCCAGTGCATCTTGGTTAGATTAATCTGTCCACATATGAATAAAATTAGCAAAGATCTGCAAAGAAAAAATGGAAAGTAAAACTGAGTAGTTCAAAAATGAATGAGGAAAAAAGAAAAAACAAGTTACTCTGAAAACACTGTCCTGAAAACCAGTCACCACTTAAACTACTTAATCTTCGTCTTCCTATTTAAATTAAAAAAGAAAAAAAAAAGGAATATGAATTATAAAAACGCTTCCTCTCCTGTCAAATAGCAACATTCTCTGTTTGTAGCTTCATCAGGTCAAAAGCATCGTAGAGCCTGTGATACTCATTGACCTGAAGGAAAAACAACGGTTAACAGAGAGAAAGCTATGTCCTTTCTCTAGATGAAAATCAAATGATTTCTCTTTCACTAAGTGTCTTTTCTATAAGATAGTAGTTTTGAAATAAAAAAAACCTCGCATTTCCTGCTTTTCTTGGTTGTGGTCATGAACTGGAGAAGGCTGAGATGTGCCTTTTTTGTTGTTGCTGTTTCTGTAAGAAAGAAGCCCTTGTTCTGTACTTTTTTCATCTGAGCCTGAAATACATTCACAGGGCCTTGTCAACAAATGTACAACTCCGAAATAGAGGACTGGCTTACTGAAACTAAGCACAGTTTCAGTACTGCTTAATGCAAGGCTACGAAATACTGCTGCCTTCCAAAACTAAATTTACCAAGTTTTTAAAAAGGTGTATTTATGTCTCCTGCAACAGTTCATTATATTTACTGGATCAATAGCCAAGCCTACATTTTTCACCTTCTAATAAACACTGTATATGTGTAATAATGACCTGACAATTTCCTATCCTTTCCACTGATGCTAAATTCATCAAAGGAGGAGAAAACACTATCAGTGTCTTCAAATGAACCTCCTACAGAATGTGATCTGAAGTAAATAGAAACTATCCAGTGAAGGAGAACTGGACATGACATCTCTCGCTGCCCCTATTAATGCTGCTTTACTGCACGACCTCTAGGAACATCTCCTAATCACAGTAAAGATGTTTCCCAAACCTGTGCAGAAGGAGGGAGGGGACTGCCTCTACCAGGATGAGCTCCCTGTGAGCAAGAGCTGAGCCTCACTGACAAATAATGCCCACTTTTTCTGTGATCCTCACAGACCTCTATTTCCCAGGCACACACAGCGACCTCAGCATTTCCCCAGAGCAGGAGGCTGTGCTTTGACACAAACACAGAGCTCCAGAAGAAAACTCGAAGTGACACGGGGATGTTTCAAACATGAGCCTTGCAGTGAGCTGCTGCAGGATCGGTGAGACGGGGGGTCAGGCAGGTCAGCAAAATATCAAGGGTAGCAAATTGTTTAGCCAGTATTTTGTTTAGTGTGCAAGTGGCTTTGGACTGGGAGGAGCGGTAATTCTTTCCGGTTTGCCTTGGGCAGTGAGAGCTATAAAAGCATTTGTACTTGACTGGTGTCTGGGGAAATCAGACCAGGCTTTGGGTCTGCTCCCTTACCAAGTTTGGCAAGTGCTATTCCATGTGTGGCACACTTAAGATTTTCTCCCTCCCTCTCCCCATTATTTCACGTAACATGTCCAGAAACAGTATTAAGCATGCCAGACCAAAAAACCCCAAACAAATAGTAGGCAAACAAATCCCTCCAACACTGCTTAGCAGGCTGCTTTAGCAGGGGTTTACTGTTTGAACAAGACTTTTACCCTAATCTTCACAGAAAACCATAATGCCATATAGATGCCTGGTTAGCAAATCTCTGAGGCTAAAAATCTGCATGGGAACTTGGAGGAAGGAAGCTATAAACTGCTGAAAAAGAATCTTATTTACAGCTTGGCAGAAGTTAAGTGACAGTACCCACTAGCAGGCACTAACAACAACAGCAAGAGAAACGCAGATTTCTTTGAATTTATTTATAAGCCATTTATGTAGTTTAAGCCACACTGTTGTCATACGCAAAATGAGAAATTACAACACAGCTGGGGACAACAGGGAATTTCAGTAATAACCTTGAACATTCATTTTATCTCTTCCTCCAACTCTTACCTAGGTGGAAGCACAATTTTTGTTAAAATTGCTGGAACTAAAGTCAACTGTAAAATAGTACTCTTTGAAGAATAAGGTGACTTTGGTTAATACGGATCCATTTAGAGAGAGGAACAATCCGCCTTTCAAAACAAAAATGTTCATCTAACATGAAACACAAGTAATTAATTTAACAGATTACAAATAGTGATTAATTAAATGCAACTACCAACAGTAACTCTGAAAAAAATACTTTTTTGTCTTTTAGGTTTTGATAGTTCACAGTAGATTAAAACTAATTATAGTTTCAAGGTCTTCATCATTAAGTAACTCCTATCAGCCAATTCACTGAAAACATTACACACACTAGACAAATGATTTATTGTGCAACTATACAACTAAAACTGGGCAGCTACAATATTTGGGTGAATGTAGGCAAGGCCTAAAAAGCCTGTTCTAATGGAACCAACCAGCCATAGCTTAATGGAGTAACTCCAATCAACTCAACCTGGAGTTCTCACAAGTCTATATAAAAATCTTGCCTGTTAAAACTATTGGATGGCTTCTACCAGAGTTCATTAAAAAAAGTGAAGTACTCTTGGTGTTATCTATCCTTGCTTAAATAACACAAGAAAAAAAGGTAAGAGATCGCTAACAGAAAAAATAAATGTATGAATTTTCATTTGTGATTTCATTTGAAAGTTGAACAAATACACTTCTGGACAGGACAGGCATCTCAAATCAATACTTAATAAATGAATAAAACATCAGCAACCAGAGGCCAGTTTTTCTTGAGTAAAGTTACTGTATTTGCAAAGAAAGCGCTGAAGGGAAACAAGTAGATACCAAAAACCTATCTGTACTATACACTTGTATTGATTTGGAGGAGTTTGGTATGCATGAGAACTACAAGACTACATTCTAGGGAAATGAAAAGGAGATTCAACAACCTTATACTGCTAGATTTTTTCCACCACATGGTGGCTGTTCCTAACACTTCATCACTAACAGAAAAGGAGAGAAAATGAAGGTTGACAAAGCATTAAGCACCTTCCACTACCCTAACCCCGCTATTGAATCCCCTTGCCCCACAACTAGGCTGCTTTGAACAGACCTGGTGCAGTAAGAAAAAAACAGAGGAGGTGTTTCTAAACAGAGACTGCTAAGGGAATACACAACTGGGTCTGAACAGTTATTCATGGGGACATGGGAAATGTGTCTGCGAAGTTAGTTACGGCCCTTGTCACACATATCATGGGCTACTCCCATTCACTTCGCTGCAAACTGCAGTTCCAGTAATACTGACATTCTCAGTCCTTTCTTTCTTACAGTCCTCAGTCTCTAAGCAAGTCCTTGCTTACCTTTCAATTACACCAAAACAATTCTTACAGAAGTCAACTTATCTTTAAGATGATGGATTCCAAAATTAATGGTCTGTAACAAAAGCTAATTGATGCAGCATCTTCAGGATATGAGACGGATTTGAAGGCACATAGATAAAACAAGCAAAATTGACAAAAGATCAATAATTAAGATTTCCCAACATATTTATATATGCCAAAATAAGACTTCCCAACATATTGTATTTATTTATATGTTGGGAAATCTTAATTTATCTATGTATTTTTGCAGTACATTGGGGTTGCCAACAGAACAATCTGTAGCCACTCAGGCTGAAATTTGCTGTAAGAGAAATTTATTTCTCTTCCATTTCATTTCAGCAAATGGATCTCATCTCTGAAACTGGAAGTAGGAGAAACAGCTGCTTAACTCCTACAGATATCCATCCAACTACTTTGATGGGATGCTGTTCTTGGCTATTGTAGCTAAGTGACTATGTTAAACCTGTAAAATAGAAATTATCAGATATTTTTATCTGCTCTTCCCTTTAACTACCAGGGACCTGTCTTGGATCCAGCTTCTCCTAGATAATTTTAAGGAAACAGAGCAATTGTAATTCCCAAAGACCCTGACCTCACAGGAGACGACATGTGCTGACCTTGAAAAGACTTTTTTATCACTTTTTTTTTCTAAGCTAGTGACAGAAAAAATATCTTACACAAAAACAGCTATAGAGGCCACAATTCTGGGTCAGCAGAGCACTGTAAAAGGATTATGCTGCTGCTCAGAGAATATGTACCATGAATGCTTTCCCCCTGCTAACTGTGACAGCTACACAGAAATCCTAAAACTCAAGAACTATTTTGACCATCTATACTTACATTTTTAACTAACAATCATTCATGAGAAAGGCACACTGGGGCAACAAAGAGAAAGCAGAACAGGAGATTCAGCACATCTTTATTCAGTGGCAGGAAGGCACTATTATCAGATGCAGAATGGGTCTGAAAAGCAAAGAAAGCCTGCATTGTTGCCAGTGTTACTGGGAACACCCCAAGCGTTCACTGCAGTATTCAGAGAGATGAGCTGGGACAACCCAAAACAATACCTTTCAAACCGATAAACCTGAGCTCAGTTCTTGCAATAAGACTAAAACCCAAGCACGCAGGTAAAGTATGTACTACCCAGCAACGCACGGGTAACAAACGGCTGGAGACGGGCCTTCAGAGCTCGTCTCAGTAAGCGTGCTCTGGAGTTACAGAAAAAGATGCAGTCAGTCTTTTAGACACGGTTGTCTTGGAGACACCAGAACACACTGCGCCGATGACAAAGAAAACAAAAAGCTGGATGCACTTTCTAAGGCTTTTAGTCTGCTCTCTTTCATGTGGAGTTTATGGAGGAGGGCCTCCCCGGGACGGGTATGCGAAAAATGCTGGCAAACCCCACCGCTCAGTGGGGCTGAAAGCTGTGCTCATCGTCTGGCACGGCGGCTTGCTCACCTCCAAGCAAGGCATAGCTCTGCGCCAGAGTTAAGCCCTTCCACACCTAACCATCTTCAGCAGATGCCAAGCGGTTTGATAATAAAGGGGGCTATAACTTTGTGAGCCTCACGTGAGCTTCTCCTGACAGTAGACACTTATGAAGGGTGGTGCTGGGGGGGGATGTTAAGCTGCAATTATTCTTTTATGAATCTGATGATCAGTAACTGCAGAGCAGTAGGTCTGCTTTTAAAATAATTATGGAAAGCTCGAAGAGCTGCCAAGTGAACTCTTACAGAAGCAGTCTGTGACCCAGAGAGAGAAATAAAGCAGGCAGTGTCTCCCAGCTCGTGCAAGGGCCCGGGAGCCACGCTGGGGATTATTTCCAACTAACGAAGCGCTCTGCTGAGAGATGCCTTCCAAATAATAGGCAGAAATTCAGAAATATACTTTTAGGACACACAGCCACAGTTTCCAGCAACCAGTAGAGGAACAGCTAGTGGCATTTAGGCAGTAGCTCAGAAAAAAAATTCTATCTCACTGTCATTGATATGCATGAAGAAATTTCAGCAAAAGCCTTTTTAAAGAGATGATGGACTCAAGAGTGAATCTTTCCTATTCCAATTACAAGTAACTCCTGTAACTCCCTGCCTTCCTGGCTGAACTCTCAGATCCTAGCTTTGCAAGAAAGTAAGACAAGTTTGTCATTTTTGTCCACTTCAGCTGAGGAAGGAAGACTATTATCGGGGAGCAGCACTCAGCCTGAACAGGCCTCTTCTGCACTGTATATAGTATGTGCATCAAGCACAAGGATCTTTTCAATTTGCAGTACTCTTCATTGATGTAATTCAGAGCCACATCAGAGGATGCCATGACAACAATAGTAACTACTGGCTGTAGATACAAACTGCCACATGCACCCATTGCTCCTTGAATTAATTTACGCTAACACCCAGGTCTAGCTGGATAGCCTGACAACATGTACCTAAACACACACACTGCAAGGTCTCTGGCTTTGTTTCCCTAAACCTCTTGCAGGAGAGCATGATACAGACAGTTATTTGCACAGAGTTCACAAAGGTTTCATCTATTTCATACAAAAAAAAGATGGAAGCTCTCACCCAGCCACAGGCTGTACCCTTGTATGAATGTTTATAAATGTCCTGATTTCATGGGCTGCTGACTTCTATATGCCCATTTTCAAATTCTGAGTACACCAAAACGTGTGTGTGATATATCAACATCTAGTTCTGACTGAACTGAGGAGGACAGGAGAAGATGAGATGAACATGGGCAAATCGGTAATTTTTCATATCATACCCTCCTTTCACACTACTCCTCTCTTTTGCATGGACAGCCAACCGAAAAGGAGGGAATGGAAAAGCCTGCACAAATATACGTGTTACTTGCTTTCCTAGTCTGTTCTAGAAGGTCATAAAATGGATAGACAGGAGAATGTTGGAATAATCAGTACAACTACCATCATGTCTTACCTCTGAACATCTTTAAGTAGAACTACACTACTGTAGTAGATGATTGCTACCCTAACAATGATGACTGGCAGTAGCAGAAATCCTGGGTCAAAAGATGCAAAAGACATTCAAACTTGATGAGATCAGCTGCTGTTTGTGGTTTCTGAATAAGACCTGCTGCAGTCATACACAGCATTAAGATCACCATCTCTCAATTTTGTTCCATTTGTCTTACCTCTAAATGCAAAGCAGTATGTTTTATTAACTGAACTGCTGACAGCAGCTGTACATTTGGGACCTATAAAAATACAGCTATATTACAGACACCAAAATACAGATTTTGGAATCTCATTTCAGGCATTGTGCCGTTTAGGCACAAACAAACCAAGTCAAATGTTACGGAATTTCCAGAGTTGGTGAGCCTATGATTTTAGCAAAGTTAATAAAAGTAAATTCAGAAATTTTGTCCTCTCTTGTGAAGTGTATCTCAGATGCTACCCACGACACTGAGTGGCTGTGACCCTTCCAGGGCTCCATCTGTGGTGCATGCTTGTCTGTTAAAGCTTCAGTATTCTACAGCAACGTCTTCTTTTGAAAGTATACCACAAATAGGAGATGCTGCTGCCCATATTGGCTCTATCCCTTTACAATTATACATCAAGGTTACTTAATGGATTGTAGCTGACAAGTTCTTTTTTGTGTGTCTGTACTTGAAACAAACAGTATCAAACAGTATCATAGCTTCTTCTTAAGTACAAGACAAAAATCCTAGGAATCTGAGTTGAACATTATGACTGCAGCATCCTAATGACCGGTGCTTGGTCATTCCTTCTGATGTGCAGCCTTTGACCTGTCAATCATCTAGAAGTTGAAAGAGGTGCATACTATGTACACTTATCACATATAATGCAAATCTGCCACTACTGCCTAACAAGAATTCAACAGTGCAAGTACAAATCTGAAAACTGTGTTAGTTTGCCAGACTGGGCCAATCTGGCAGACTAAAAATGCCTCTTTGATGCATCATTTGCAATTTCTTTGATGATAAGTAAATCGATACATGGCAAGTACAGATGATCTATTCCTTGGTGTAGCTATCCTGTGTAGCTGAAGCATGCACAGCAGTACAATTCTGTAGGATTTATAGGCAACACTGTAAAACTGAAAAACCAAACTATCCAAAATGATTAGGGGAACAAGTCCTCTAAAATAGTAATGGATGAATTTAATAATGTCATAATTACTGCTGTAAAGTTAAAAATAAATAAATAGCCCAAGTGTGTGACCACCATTTTGATGTTGAACCCAACAGTAAAGATGAGGCTAGTAAACACAGGAGTACATACTGATGATGGTTCATGAGGCAGAATGTACTATATAACATTTTTTTTTCAATTAATTCTATTTTGTGAACAATTTCTCTCATTTTTACAAGATCCACGAAGACAGCAATTGTATCCATTTTGTGATGTTGCACTACAGACACATCCTCATAGGAAGGCCATCAAAGACCTAACAAGCTAGATACTTGCATACTTCTGCATCAAAAATCACTTTCCAGGTTTGATGCCCATTCACAGCCTACCTCGTTATTTCAGAGGATACTCTCAAATGTTGCTCAAAACCTGGGCAGAGATGTTTTTATACAGCAAGACTAGGGATATTTGCTAAAACAGTTACACAAGATTATAACACACAAAGGTTGCTCTGAAAGTAGTGCCTCCTATTTATTTCCATAGAAATGACATCAGGTACAAAGAGCACAGTAACACTATTTGATAGAGCAAAATCTCACTATTATTCAACATAGTCTCAATTTGCTATACATTTTCTCCAGCAATGAACAAAAGCATGCCTGCGGCGTTTGTAAACATCTGCACCAGTGGAGGTGATCCGCTGTTGCCACGGCTGAAATGCACCACCCACCACCTCACTGTGCTCACATTCACTGGTTGGTCTCCATAAACATTCAGCAAGCATCAATAATGTCACTAAGTGCCATTTTTTCCACATGGAGGAATTCAGTGACACACCTTTGCTTCATACACACTTCCATGTCAGACGCCGTTCTGTCAGAATGCCCCTCTGCTGCCATCTGTCACATGGCAACACCACGTAATGGGATATTGGTGGGAAGGTTCAATGTCTACTGCCACACCATCAAGATCCACCTCTGATATCACGGGCCAACATAATAAAATAGGGGGCATTACTTTCAGAGCAGCCCTCAGCATCCATGTTAATGAAAGCCCTTTAATTTTTGCCTAGATCCAATCCAAAACCCTCAAAACCACACACAAAGCTGTCCTCTTGAATCCTACAAAAGTTTTAAAGTTCTAATCTCACTTTTAAGATAAACTGTAATTAAGATCTTCTGCCACATCTCTTTCTAAGTCAGGTAAGTTAAAGAGACAACAAATGTTTGCTGATAGCCGAATTGCTCCATTTAGCCCAAGCCATACAATATGTCAATTAAAATTGTTTCACCACCAACAAGCTAGAGGTTACTTACTTTCAGAGAGCACTCTCCACTGCCCCAGCTGAAAATCTACTGTGTTTATTATAAACACTTAGAGCAGCTCAGTTTCCCAGGCTTTTTGTAAGGCTATGTGCTCCAAGTAGCTGAGGTACACTGACTACCAATTGTCAAAGTTATTACTGACCCACCTACTAGGTCCTGCTGCAACAATCTGAAAACAAAAAAAAAAAGAGATTTTCTTCCTTCCTTTTCTCACAGGAGAAAATGCAACTGCACACTTATTAGCATCTAGACAATAAATCTCTATATGATTCCTGTAAATTTTTGCAAAAAAAAAAAAAAAATTGATGCCTAAAGGAAATATTTACTAACACACTGAAACTTCACTTACAGTAAGTAAAACAGGTTTTCTTGTTCTTCATAGCAGATGCCACTTGCTCCCACTATTGTTTTATGCAAATTCAGTTCCTTAGACATTAACGTTATGCATTGCATGTTTTATGGATACAATTCCAAATCTAGGTCAATTTCAAATTTTCCAAATCTCCATCGCTAGAAGCCAAACCCAGAATCACAAGAACAATGGAAGATCATGAAAGAATGATGTGTCTGTAATGTGAATGTACACAATACACCACACAAACAGAAAGCAAATTTTGCAGTTCCCGTTAATGTAAATCATCATGAGGTAATCATTTGTATGACTTGCCTGATCGACTGGAAAGCAAAGCCTGAACCAGGAAAATTGTTTTTGTAATAATACGTACCTGGTAAAAGTAGACAGGACTACTACTATGCTTTGAACTGATCATATGTAAATTCACTGTGGAAATGCGTTCCTGGATACCTATCTCTATATTAGTAGGGCAGTTGAAGTATTCCAACTTTCCACCTCCTGTTTGCTAGAATCACTTTTATTGCTGTAGCAAGTATTGACATTAACATTGCTCCTGTGTAGAAGCTAACACGATAAAATCTTTTGGTTATTTGTAAAAAGGTATTTGTAACTATCATCTCTATTAAATTTATCTGCATCGAAAACAAATCACTTAAAAACTATCAGAACAGGTTATTAATACCATATTTGAACACTATTTTCTCTAGCTCATTTTCCTCTTCCTTTTACAATCTGCATATTACACTCCTCCCCCACTTTCTCTAGCAATCCCTTTTCTATTATGCAGGTAGAAACAAACAAACAAAAAAGCTAAATGAGCCTGTATTCATGCTGTGGGATTGTGCCACAGAAACACAGTGAAGTTAACTAGAATTATACATTGTCAGTTCTGTTCTGCTCCCACTGACACTCGCTGACTTGCTGCACAGGATGGAACAGAGAGATAAAGTTCTAGCATACAGAAGATATGAAAGAGGGGAGAAAAGCAAAATGGGCATCCTGGCTTACAATATTCCTAGAGATGCAGACACATATTACAGACACTATGACTGCATGTGTAACAGTTTGCTAAGCAGAAGCAACAGGAATGCTAGTTCTACCATCAGCGGTCTAAGTATCACATGCTTCCAAATCATAGGTGTGTATCTCAAGTAGTTGGGATAAATTGTTGCTTGAACTCAGTAATGTCAAATCAACGACAGATTAACAATTAAATGTTCCTCCCTTTAATTCATAATATCAAACTTGACAAGTTCCTTTTCAGCTAAAGACATAGGTAAGCACATTGCATACAGAAAAGATTTGGTTGCCTGTGAACACTCAGAACCACTTCAGCTCTCCTGTGAGAGTCACTCATGTTTCTGATGGAGATGAATCTTATTTTCAAAAACATTTCAAATTTAAGACTTCAAAATATATAGACTATTGCTACATTTATTCCACAGTGGTCAAATTCCACCATGAGAGATTCTCTGTCAAAGTTTACTATCAACACAGTTAAAAAAAAAATGGTTTTCAAAAGACTGTCTCTGTAATTGATATCAAAAGCAAAATTTCCATTTTGAGAGCAGAACTTAAGAATGAAAGATCAACAGCAAATTAAAGCTTTTCGTAATAACCTGTTTCCATTAAAATTCTTTGGCCTTTATCCAAAGGTAAGTACAAGATACTTAAGAGCATTCCACACATACATTTAGAAGTATTATTATCAAACAATTTCAGAATAACAGGTTACATCTAATAAAGTTGAGACCGTTGGTCTTTGAGGATAAAGAAAAAAATCTACAATGCACTCATAATGTTAAACAACAGGTTACTCTACATCTTAGGATACTTTCATTCTACGTATATACATGCATGCTCTGCACGTACATAACATTAAATACATATTTATACTTATCAATGCCTTAGGACAGCAAGTGTACTTATCCCAGCCCTAGGGCAGCCGGATATTTAAATTCTTGACATGGGGACACTGTCAATTTTGTAATACTAATGTAAAGGCTTGCTTCCGCAGCTGATTCTCCAAAGAATCGGGTTTCCAGGAATTATCTTGCTCATCTTTTACCCCATTTTCTACTCCATTTTAAAAATAAATATGAACATTTTAAAAATGACGATGACTAGCTAAAGATGGTGGTATTCGTGTCAACCAACTGTAGTGAGCACAAATGTCTATAATAACCTGTCCACTTTCTGTACTCAATTGAAAGACAAACTGCTTTCCTAAAGGGTTAAGGCAGGCTGGAGATACTGCCATCTAAAAATAACTTCCCCTCCACTAGAGAGTCTGCAGAAGCCCCGATGACTGACACCAGATGTCTAGCAATAAAGGACAAGTTTTATATGAAGAAGTATCCTGGATTAGGCTAACTTGCTTAATTTCAAAATGACACAAGTTTTTGGTCACAGAAAGCCTTTTTTTTGGATTGTTTTAAAATCTGCACAATATTATTCTCAGGTGGGCAAGTATTCTTACTTTGCAGCTACAGAAAGTCAACCAAAGTCAAAAAATTTGCCAAGGGCTACAATACAAACTAACAGCAAACTAAGATCAAAGATCAAGCAGTTCTGGATGTACATTTGGGGGACTCATTCCCCAGCTAACATCACTTCTCTAATATATTTGGAGAGCTTGCACTGAACAAAAACAGACTTGCCAAATTGCCTTAAGAGAGTTGTTTCATGGTTTCAGTGTGCCCTACATGTACTTCACTGCAATCCACCAAATTAATATATTGGCTGCTGCTGATAAAAGAAACCAGTTCAAGCCACAAGAAAAAAACAGACCCTACTAATGCTATACATATATATACGTCCTTAAAATTATCTAATCCATCTATGTAAGTATTTCCATGGTCACAGAACAGACAGCAAGAAGGAAAAAAATCTATATATATATATATTATGATAACCTCACACTGAAACAGATTTGTACTTCAAATAAGGTTATATGGTCTAAAACAAGAGCTTGTTTTTAAGCAGAATTTCTGACAAGGAGAGAGTGAGTCAGTACAGATCAGAAGCAGTTTATGCATACAGATATCCGGAGGGCAAAATTACTGAAAATTTTGTTTACAGTTCTGAGGCTGAGACTGCCTACAGGTAAATAGTCTAGATTAGAATTAGCGTCTTAGGGTGATGGTTCTTTCATAAGTCTCTGATCTGATATAACCCTTCCAGTGAACTATAACTAGATTTCTATGTACTTTCCCCTCAGGGACTCATACGCGATTCCTGACCTTGAATGGGTACCAGCTGACCTGGCAAAGACTCCTATCACCAGATCCAAAATAGCCTCAATGATACTCCCAATGTGGGTCGCGATTAGCATTACCACTTGACAAGAAGCAATGACTTCTCTGGTTTGCGTTGCAGTTGACAGGCACTAACAAAAAGCTTCCCATAAACTGTTGAACGGTACCCAACTGAGCAGGAAGAATCTGGAGGGAAGCTTTAATAGGCCATTGAAGAACACTGTGATGAGCTAAGTATGAAACAGCAATAGAAATAATAGTGGAGGACTGCAAAACAAGGGCATAAGGCCTAATATATGTGAAGATGTGCCAGTCAGAGGCAGGAAGGAACTAATGCTGGGAAAGGGAGCTCACAAAGCAATTCTTGAGTAATGAGTCGGATAAAAATACACCTTACTAGTTCTGTTTGCATTTAGCCTGTGATGTATTTAGCAGCACTGCATATCTAGGAATATTGCCCTGCTATTTAAACTGCGCTCCCTGCTTCATTCTCAACAGATGGCAGTACCTTCTGCCACCTGTTCCTGCCCCCCTTCCCATGAAAGCACCCCACAAACTAGTGCTCAAATCTGTAGAGCTTAGGACAAATGCAGATGGCTCACTGTTTTACCTTTTCTTCCTCTTTCTATAACCCATAAAACTAAACTATATCAAGTAATCATGTATGATACAAAAATGATGCAGTAAACTTTCTTCTAGTTTTCTGAACCTCCAGATGCATTTCTTCCTTCTACATTTGTAAGATCATAAGTACCCATAGAAGCTACAGAAAACATATCATTTGTCTCAAAATGCCCAATCAGTAAACCAAGACGTGGCATTTCTCAATCAGGACATATCAAAGTTTAAAGAAGTACTAGCTGTTCAATACCGGCTAATAAAGATGCACTATCTGGTGCTCCTAGAAGCCCCTGTATACATTCAAAGTCAGCCTTAGAGAATGACATTACTTTCTCTAGGCTCTGTTCCCTTTGAAAATTTCTGGAATTTGAGGCAAGAAATACAAGGAGGCAGAAAGGAGGGAAAAAAAAAAAAGGGATCTGGAAGCTGAGCCCTTCGGACAAGCTGGCAGAAGATATCACATACTTGCTCCTAACAAACAGCTAACTGCAGAAGATTCCACTGCTTGGAAGGAGGCCTGTTCAAGTTATATGAGAGAGGCTTCCTTGCTTCCCGTGCATAAAGACTATGAAATAAAACATGTATTTCTGAGTCCTTCCACGTATGCTCTAATCAAATTTTTAATAACTTTGACTCAGCCTCATCAAAAGTCATTCTTCCACCGATTAACAGGGAGAGAAACACAGGCCAGGCACTGGAATAAGCAACAGGCTACTAACTGAAGTACATAAAACACAGGGGTAGTTAATAAATTAGCATCAAATGATGCAGAAGGTGTTACATGTCAGACACAAGAATTTACAGTAAGGCTCCTAGGTCTGCTCCAAAATTTTCTTCTCAGATGATTTATATAGTTTATAAGAGTTCTTAAAAAGCATTTCAGTGAATAGCCTCCATGGTAAATTGCCAGACCAGAAAGAATCCATGCAGAATTCTGCCTTTCGTAAGATAGGAAACACATTAATAATGTCTATAAAATTAATCTCATGTGGCAACTTTGCAATGAGAGAAACTTGCACTTTGTATCTGTACAAAATATTGTTGCAATCCGGATATATGAAACACTAAACATTCAAAGACTGTTACTAAACTAAATATCCAGTATTGGTTCTGTGTTCAGAAATGACTTTTGGTGGTAACAGTTATGCCCAGCCCCCTGCACGGACAAGTGTCTTGTCAGATGACCACTACAAGAACGCAATGCTTCCCTATCAACTTGCTGAAGTAACTGACAGAGCTAAAATGGGATTTACAAGCCCAACAGTTCGAGACAGGAGCAAAAGAATTCACTCTGTTCAAAGAAATCACTTTGCTTTTTTTAGGACACTTCAGAACAAGTTAAGGCTTTACAGTTCTTCAACAGCACAAATACAAGACAGCTGTTAAGAGTAAACCTTAACACTTCCAGCAGTAAACGCGCCTACAGAGAAGTGCGTGTCTATGGGTATGATTTGCCTCTTGAGTACAAAAGTTTGTGAAACAATTCCTGTCTATTTCAGGTTATTACTTTAGGTACTTTCAAGGGTTAGAAAATGAGCAACAATTAAAAATAAACGCACTTATGAGTGGAGCAGATGATACCTTTGCTTTAATAACAGCCTCTATACCAACATTTGTGTTTTCTCTGTTTCAAACAATGGTAATCCAACTGCAAAACTGCAAGGGTTTTTTTTTTTTTTTCCTTAAATGTATTGTGTATTAGATTAGCTGTCAGTTGCCAAACACGACAGTTTCATTACATGTTTTTATACCTTTTTTTTCCTTCTCTTTTTCTCTTCCATCCCTCCAAGAAAGTACTCCCCCCACTACGCTGGCTTTTCCGTGATGCTGAGCAACTTCTCGTTCCGCTTCTTCATTCATACTTCAGTGGCTTTTTGCTGAACAGACTAAATCTAAAAGTGGGGTGGCGAGACCACAAATACTCGTTTCCTCTATGGATATCCAGCCTAGTTACATAATCACTTTCCTATCTTAGGAACAGCAAACTATTCTTAGAGAAACTGCATGGAAAGTACAAAAAAAAAAAAAAAATACTGTTTGGTCCCAAAGAGCATTCAAGTGAAAGGTCAAACATAACAGCAACTAACAGAATATTCATTATGTCCAGCTTCCATAGGTAAATCTGCCCACCATTTGCTATTATTACTCTCCAACTATCCCTTATCAGATGCTAACATCCAAAACCAAATCAGAAGCTACTTTAAATACTCCTATTTCTTTCAGTCTCTCAAAAATAGCTATTCCATTCTCTTGTCTTTAATCATTCAGAGATTACACTAACACACTACTTCTGAATTCAGCACAAGACTGGGACAAAGCTACAAAGTGTGTTTACTGCACAAGACAGAAGCTTGTTCGAGTTACCATCTGACAAAATCCTGAAGAAGGAAGATTGTGGCTATTGTTACCCATTATTAAAGGAGACAAGAAATAATTCTATGTTTAAAATATGGGGAAAAAAAAACCCTTTTTTTTGGAGCAGCCAACAAGCAAAACTGCAAAATGTTTTTTTTTGAAATCCTTTTTAGTGGATTAAGCATCTTTTAAGTCATACATCTTACACATGATTAATTTTGCAAGCAATGGAAAAAATAACAGCATTTACTACAAGGATCATTAGCTTAAACTGAAATTATTACCCATTCTTGAGTGGAGATACAGGCACACTCATTTATTTCTTTAATGCTTTTACATTTATGCTTCTAAAACAGAACGTTAAGGATAACGTAAGTTGGATGATTTATAACAGCCATATTTTATCCATATACATGACAAAGACTTGCCAATTGGCAAGCCCACGACCATGAGAAGTTGGGCAGCATTTTATTTTCATTTTATTTTCATTTTATTTTCCCTTTGAACTTCCAAAAATTAATCTCTTATTTAAAAAAAAAAAACTGTTTAAAACTTCCTGTTCTAGATAAAAATCTGTACTGGACGGACTATCTCCATTCATCACACCATTTACAAGCACTTGCAGCAAATACACGTAACTATCGGAAGGTAAAAAGGAATTACTCTCCATTTCTTGCACATGCACATTCCAGTGTGCACAGAGGGGCTTAATGGGGCCTTGTGCCCCCCACCCTTCCTCACTCATGCTCTCAGCTCATTAGAATTTCTGCATCCTCTGGTCCTGCAGAACTCCTGTTACCTTCTTTTGTGCTGGGGCACTAAAGACAGTAATTTACGTCTAATTAACGGAACTGAGTCATAATGAGCTTCTTTCTTTTAGACATGGTTTGAATGCAAAATTTCCAAAATAACCAGCAAAACTGGGCTTCTAGTCTTGCTCTACATTAAGTTCCTGTAGCACAATGCTCTTATTCAGGCCCCTCGCTTTGCATACAGTCGGAGGGCCGGAGGTTATTCACACTGAGAAAGCCTTAAGATGGCTCGCACAAAGGGCCTCGCCGTCAGCTTTAGCATTGTAGCTGAGCAGCCATGTTGAGGCAGGCAGGCTGACTCCCTCGTCCTTCGAGGCTCTCTGTGGGTTTTCTACCCCAGCTCTGAAATGGCACCGTGTCTGACAGGGCTCTTCATGAGCGATCAATTTGCAGCAGGAGAGACAAAAGGCGAGATGGAAGTTAGAAGGGAAGGACACAAAGGGCTGCACATCTGTGTCAAGAAAAGCGTGATAAAGCAGTTCTTCTACCGATCCGAGATGAGCGACCAAGATGTAATGAGGTAAGTCGAGGCTATCAAACGAACTGAAGCGGGAACAAAAGCGTGCACAAAAGGAAAGGAACTGTGCTGCTCACTCAAGGAAAGAGGAAACTTGCTGACCCAGTGAATCTAACCACAATAATACAAAAGGAATACATCAAACGTTTAAAGATATTGACCAATCACCCAGAAAGATCGTTCAGAACCAGAACCTGGCCTATCATATTTCTATCACTGTTTTCAGTTACACAGGCAATTGCAAAGAGGCATATATCACATCCATACTAATATGTTACTGTAAGCACGAAGGCAAAAAACAGCCTTGGTAGGATGAGCAAGTCACAGCCTTGCAGAGCTTGGTTCTTCTACAGAGCTCTGGAACACAACCAGCCAAAGAGAACCTTTCATCTGCATGGATGCAACTACACTACGTATGGATGCACCAAAGAAGAGGTCCCTACGCTGCTTTGCGGGCTTGGGCTTCCCAATTGGATCTTAAGAAAAGCAACAAATTCAGGCCCTCTCTATCAGAAGACTGGTGGGCTACAAATTACATTAAAGACCAAGAACTATTTTTATTTGTTCAGCATTGTAGTAATACTGTGTATCACTCATAACATTCATTTTACAAATCTTTTCTGTTTTTTAACTAAATTTAACTAGAGCACTTTCGTTAATGTTAAAGTATCATGCCTGATGTTAAATGACATGTAAATATCTACACAACCACCTACTCATTTTTATCGGTAGTTCACTGAAAGTATGAATTTGTGACAGCAAAATAAAGCCTCAGACTAAAATAATTAATAATTAGATCACGTTGGTATAGAAGCATTCTGAGATTGTATTTTGTATGGGTTACCTTAGAATCACAGAATCTTCTGAGCTGGAAGGGACCCCTAAAGGTCATCTAGTCCAACTCCCCTGCAACGAACAGGGACACCTACAGCTACATCAGGTTGCTCAGAGCCCCATCCAGCCTGACTTTGCGTGTCTCCAGGGACAGGGCATCCACTGCCTCTGTGCAACCTGTTCCAGTGCCTCACCACCCTTATTATAAAAAAAAAAACTTCTTCCTTATATCCGATCTAAATTTTCCCTCTTTTAGTCTGAAACCATTTCCCATTGTCCTATCACAGCAGACCCTGCTAAAGAGTCCATCTCGTTCCTTCTTAATAGTCCTCCTTCTAGATACTGAAAGGCTGCTCTTAGGTCACCTTGGAGCCTTCTCTTCTCCAGGCTGAATAGCCCCAGCTCTCTCAGCCTGTCCTCGTAGGGAGGTGTTCCATCCCTTTGATCATTTGTGTGGCCCTCCTCGGGACACGCTCCAACAGGTCCACATCTCTCCTGTACTGAGGACTCCGCATCTGGTCACAGTACTTCATGTGAGACCTCACCAGCACAGAGTAGAGGGGCAGGATCACCTCCCTTGCCCTGCTGGCCACGCTACTTTTGATACAGCCCAAGATACAGTTGGCTTTCTGGGCTGTGAAGGCACACTGCTGGCTCATGTCCAGCTTACCATCCTCCCAAGGCCTTTCCGGGAGTGCTGTGCTCCATCCTTAAATTTACCAGACTGTACTGATAGCCAGGGTTGCCATGACCCAAGAACAAGAGCTTGCACTTGGATTTGTTGAACCTCACGAGGCTCACCTGTGTCCACTGCTCAAGCCTGTCTAGTGCTCTCTGGATTCATGCCATTCCCCAGGTGTGTCAACCACATCACACAGCTTGGCATCATCCGCAAATTTGCTGAAGGTGCACTCGACCCCACTGCCGATGTTACTGATGAACATATTAAAGAGCAGTGGTCCCAGTACTGCCCCCTGAGGGACACCATTTGTCACTGATCTCCATGCGGATACTGAGGCACTGACCACCACTCTCTGGGTACGACCCTGTAACCAGCTCCTCATCCATTGAGCAGTCCACCCATCAAGTCCACATCTTTCCAACTTGACATAAGGATGTTATGGGGGAGCATGTCAAATGCCTTACTGAAGTCTAGACAGACGACATCAGTGGCTTTTCCTTTGTCCACTGACAGTTACACCATCATCAAAGTTGGTCAGACAGGACTTGCCCTTAGTGAAGACATGCTGGTTATCTCATATCACCTCCTACTCGTCCATATATCTTAGCAAAGCTTCCAGGAGGATCTGCTCCATGATCTTCCCTGGCACTGAGGTGAGGCTAACAGGTCAGCAGTTCACCGGGTCATCCTTTCTACCTTCTTAAAAATGGGTGCTATATTGCCATTTTTCCAGTCAACAGGGACTTCACCTGTCCGCTGTGACTTTTCAAGTATCATCACAGAATGGCTTCATAACTACATCAGCCAATTCCCTCAGGGCACTGGGATGCATTTCATCAGGACCCGTAGTCTTACAGATATTGAGGTTCCTTATGTAGTCACGAACTTGATCTTCGCTTACAATGGGAGGGGCAATGCTCCCGTAGTTCCCACCTTCCAAATGAGATTACCTTACCTGCATGATCTGCATTTCCATACATTTCTCCAAGGTACAGAACAATAAAAACAGGCAAGTCCTTTGGTTTTCAGCTGCTCTCAAGTAAATCCTCACTCCCTCTACATTATTCTCTTTAGGCAAACTTGTGCTTGCAACACAAAATGATAGTTTTTATACCATGAATGCAATATAATTCAGCTTATAAACTTTTAGCTTGCTTTGTAACAGTACACTGAATACAGTAAATAAAAATGTACAGAGCTTTATTTTCACCCATGTTGGTCAAAATAATTGATTCATACTAAGCTAATAATCTATATAAAAATACT
>NW_018364566.1:99750-103840 GCF_002078875.1 Numida meleagris | reverse complement strand
AGCCGGGGTGGGAGCGTTTGTCCCACAGCTGGCGAGCAGAGCTGGAGCTCTGGTGAGCGTGCTGCACGCGGAGACTGAGCTCTGGGCCTTCTTGGAAGAGATCACCCCGTGAGAGCCCGTCAGAAGCAGCGCTGCGGCGCGTGCGTGAGCTGGGCACAGCTTCGGCTGAGCAGGCCAAACAGGTGAGCTGGGTTTGATGCTGGGTGGTTGCCGGGAGGTGTCTGAGCGGAAAAGCTAGGCTGGGGAGGACTGGAGATTTAGTGGTGGAAGCGGGGGGCAATCTTGATCCATGTTGTGTAATGAGTGCACAGTGCTCAACAGAATCACTGTTGATTCTCTGCCGGAGGTATTTCATATCCCTGTTCTAAAGCTCCCATACCCGCAACCCAGATGCCCTGTGTTGCTGGTGTCGCGAGCGGCACAGTGGACACCAAGGTTGCTCCCAGTGTCCCTGCTTTTGTTTTTAATCGTGTTCCTGATCTGAACCGGGCCATGGGGCTCCCCATGCTTGCACTGAAGCATTGGCTGCTGAGGTCCAGGCTTGAGGNTGCTTTTGTTTTTAATCGTGTTCCTGATCTGAACCGGGCCATGGGGCTCCCCATGCTTGCACTGAAGCATTGGCTGCTGAGGTCCAGGCTTGAGGCCAGGACTCGGACCCCTGTGTTGTCCTGGCCTGGTGGTTTCCCGACTCCCCTTGATGTTTATGTGGACATTGCCGTGCCATGTGGGGACCCCTGCACTCACGGCATTTCAAAGGAGTTCTGCTTCTTGCAGCCCTCTCGGTTCTGCAGTCCTCAGCCCTATGTCCCAGCCTCCCACATTTGAAACAGCTGCCTTGACCTTGTTGTTGCAAAGCAAAGGCTTGAAGTGCTGCAATCAGCGGTTGTACCTCCTCAGCACGAGCCAGCTCACAGCCTCTTTGTATTAACTCCCCCACACTTGCAGAACCAGGCAAGGCCGCAAGCGCTGCCTTGAATGCTGGCAAGGCCCCAGAGCGCAGACATTCTCTCAAGACCGCATCCTGAGCTTCAGCAGGGAGTGCGCTTGCAGCAATTGCCCTTTGCACTCTGTCAGCAAAAGAACCAAAGTGTTCTCCTTGTTTTTGCCTTATATGAAGATAACTTGGCGAACCCAAAAGAATTGAACGCATTTTTTCAGACGCACTCCTCCCTGTGCTTGCAGCTGTCATCAGCACTGCTACAGGCAGCCCGACTTGATCCTGAGAAGCCAACCAGGGCTCAAGCATCTCTATTCGGGCTCCATGTAGTGGGTGATTTGGATCATCCCGAGCCTGTAATAATTGCCGCTCTGCCTCGTCTCAGAGGTGAGTCTCCCAAACGGGCACTTGGGTGGGGGTCAAACATGCTCGAGCACATTGTCTCCAATCAAAAATAAGTGGCCCGCTCATGCTAATCATGTCCAGAAACATTTGGGCAGCCGGACCCATGATACCGCCCTCGGAAACAGCCCGTTTTAACTGCAATAGCAACTTGAAATCTAACGGCTGCCATTCCCTGTGCCCACCTGCGTGGGCTAGAACTGGGTAGCACAACTGACTAGGAGCACCTTGAGGCGAAAGAGTGCAATCCTCAAGAGCACATTGCTTCGCTTTCACCATCCATCATTCCTCTGCTTTCCTAAGCCCCGGAAGCTGAAATCCCACCCGTTTAACCTTCTTCTCTGGGGTTCTCTTTTTCTTCCCAGTCACCCTCTTCATAGCCTTACGCACTTCCCTCAGATCCCTTGCATCAGAGTCCTCCCCATCCTGATCATCCTCCGAGTCAGACAGTGAGGAGTCCGAGGACGATGAAGTCGGGGGAGTTCGAACCCTCTCCAGTGCTTTCAACTCAGCCAGCACCTCCTGAGTGTTATATGGGGATGGAACCACGAACAGTGGGGTCCCCTTCTCTTTTTCTTTCGATGGTTCGTTTCCCGAAGGGGCGCCAGGGAAACGGACTGTTCCCACAGCGTTAATCCCCCACACCCCACCCGACGGATCATGACCCCATCGCACATACCTCCGGGCATATACAGAGCAGCCACAGAACAATGAGCTTGCCCCTCGCCAGAAATTCCCCCTTCTTTCTTTTCTTTAGTACCTCCCAGTTCGCTCTCATCACAACGATTCCCCTCTGTTATCGAGGCATTCTCCGAGATCTTTATCTCCGATTTAACACCCCCTGCCTCCGCCTTCCCCTTTTCTTCCCCTTTCTTCCCCGAGTTCGGATGCAACAGCGCATATGCCTCTTGCCAGACTTCTCTCACTTTATCAAGGACGTCCTTATTCAATGAGAAGGGTCAGTCGCCAGACCATGCCGCAAAATCCATTTAAACAGCGGCATTAGGTCCTTTTTATGCACTTTGCAGCCTGCCTGTGCTGCCATCCCCTTCAGCATACTCACCATCTGCTCCAGCGACGAAGACATGCTGGAGTACACTGTCGAGCGCCCCTGCGCACTCTGTCTTATCACATCAGGGTCATCAATTGTTGCCTGCGACAATGTACTAAGGCTTCCCTTCCGTCCGCACCTCCGCATGCAGGGGCATACGGGACACATACACGGTATGTAGTGTTGAAATGCAAATTTAATGCTGCGGAAAAAGGCTCATTATGCCCGTACACGCGACCGCCCCGTAAACCTGTGACCCCCTGGATCCTCGCCAGGTGCTAGCAGGCAACACCCACCCCATTTTATCCCCCAGCTTGGGTGAGTGCTCTTGTGCTGGCTTGCAGCTCTTGGCAGGTACTGGCTTGCAGCTCTTGGCTGGTGCTGGCTTGCAGCTCTTGGCTGCTGATGGTATCCAGCTCTTGGCTGGTGGTGGCTTGCAAATCTTGGCTGGATCTCGCTTAGGTGAGTGCTCTGCTACTGGCTTGCAGCTTTTGGCTAGTGCTGGCTTCCATTCTCTTGGCTGGTGCTGGCTAGGGTGAGTGCGCAGGTACTGGATTGCAGATCATGGTAGCTGCTAGCTTGCAGCTCTTGGCTGGTGCTTTCTTGTAGCTCTTGGCTACTGCTGGCTTGCAGCTCTTGGCTGGTGCTGGATTGCGTGAGTGCTCTGGTCCTGGCTCATGGCTGGTGCTGGCTTGAAGCTCTTGGCTGCTGCTGGTTTGAAGCTCCTGGCTGGTACTGGCTTACACCTCTTGGCTGCTGTTGGCTTGCAGCTCTTGGCTGCTGCTGGCTTGCAGCTCTTGGCTGGTGCCGGCTTGGGTGGGTGCGCTGGTGCCGGCTTCCAGGCCTTGGCTGGTGCCGGCTTGGGTGGTTGCAGTCCTGCCGGCTTCCTGCCCATGGCTTGTGCCGGGTTCCAGGCCAAGCTGGTGCCGTCTTGGGTGGGTGTGCTGGTGCCGGCTACCAGGCCTGGGCCGGTGCTGGATTCCAGCCCTTGGCTGGTGCCAGCTTGGGTACGTGCACTTCCGCCGGCTTCCAGGCCGTGGCTGGTGCCGGCTTCCAGCCCTTGGCTGGTGCAGGTTTCCAGCCATTGGCTGGTGCCAGCTTCCATCCCTTGGCTGGTGCTGGCTTGTGTGGGTGCGCTTGTGCCGGCTTCCACGCCTTGCCTGGTGCCAGCTTGGGTGGGTGCGCTGGTGCGGGCTTGGCCGGGTGCGCTGGTGCCAGCTTCCAGGCCTCGGCTGGTGCCGGCTTGGGTGGGTGCGCTGGTGTCGTCTTGGTTGGGTTCTCTGGTGCCGGCTTCCAGGCCTTGGCTGGTGCCGGCTTCCATCCCTTGGGTGGTGCTGGCTTCGGTGGGCGCGCTGCTGCCAGCTTCCCGGACTTGGCTGGTCCGGCCTGGGTGGGTGCGATTGTGCTGGCTTCCAGGCCTTGCCTGGTGCTGGCTTGGGTGGGCGCGCTCGTGCCGGCTTCCAGCTCTTGGCTGGTGCCAGCTTCAGTGAGTGGGCTGGTACTGACTTGCAAACCTTGGCTGCTGCCGGATTCCAGCCATTGGCTGGTGCCACCTTCCATCCCTTGGCTTGTGCAGGCTTGGGTGGGTGCGCTGCTGCCGGCTTCCAGGCCGTGGCTGGTGCTGACTTGGACGGGTGCACTCCTCCTGGCTTCCAGCCTGTGGCTTGTGCCGGCTTCCAGCCTGTGGCTTGTGCCGGCTT
>NW_018364566.1:88089-99671 GCF_002078875.1 Numida meleagris | reverse complement strand
GTGCCGGCTTGGATGGGTGCGCTGGTGCCGGCTTGGATGGGTGCGCTGGAGCTGGCTTGGGTGGGTGCAGTCCTGCTGGCTTTCAGCCCATGCCTTCTGCCGGCTTCCAGGCCAAGCTGTTGCCGGCTTGGGTGGGTCTGCTGGTGCCAGCTTCCAGGCCTTGGCTAGTGCTGGCTTCAAGCCCTTGGCTGATGCTGGCTTGTGTGGGTGCGCTGGTGCCACCTTCCAGGACTTGGCTGGTGCCGGCTTCCAGGCCGTGGCTGGTGCCGGCTTCCAGCCCTTGGCTGGTGCCAGCTTGGTTGGGTGCATTGGTTCCGGCTTCCAGGACTTGGCTGGTGCCGGCTTCCAGGCCTTGGCTGGTTCCGGCTTCCACAGCTTGGCTGTTGCCGGCTTCGAGGCCTTGCCTGGTGCCGGCTTCCAGACATCGGTTGGTTCCGGCTTCCAGGCCTTGGCTGCTGCCGGCTTGGTTGAGTGCGCTGGTACCGGCTTCCAGCTCTTGGCTGGTGCCGGCTTGGGTGAGTGCGCTGCTGCCGGCTTCCTGCTCTTTGCTGATGCCGGCTTCCAGCTCTTTGCTGGTGCCGTCTTGGGTGAGTGTACTGGTCCCGATTTCCAGCTCTTGGTTGGTGCCTGCCTGGGTGAGTGCGCTGGTGCCGGCTTGGGTGAGTGCACTGTTGCTTATTCTATCACCTTCCCAGGAACCCGTGATGTTAAGCGTTATGTGCTCACCATGGTGGAGGCAACCACTGGGTGGCTCGAAACATATGCAGTACCCCATGCTACCTCCCAAAACACTGTATGAGGTCTGGAGAAACAAGTCCTGTGGTGACACGGCACTCCAGAAAGAACTGAGTCAGACAATGGGACTCATTTCAAAAATTCTCTTGGAAGTACTTGGGCCAAAGATCATGGCTTTGAGTGGATTTATCATATCCCCTAGCATGCACCAGCTTCTGGTAAAATCGAACGATACAATGGGTTGTTACAAACTAGGTTGAAAGCAATGGGTAGCGGAACATTTAAGCACTGGGAGAAGCATTTGGCAGAAGCCACCTGGTTGGTCAACACTAGAGGATCGATCAGTCAATATTGTCCTACCCAATCCAGCTCCCTACATACTGTGGAGGGAGATAAGGCACTACACGTCAGCACATGTAAACAGCATGTTGGGAAAAGCGGTTTGGGTCTTTCCAGCTTGTGGAAAAGGCAAACCTCTCCACGGAACTGTTTTTGCTCAGGGACTTGGCTCCACTTGGTTTGTGATGCAGAAAAATGGGGATGTTCAGTGAGTACCACAAGGGAATTTGATGTTGGGGGAGCGCAGTCAGTAATTCTGTGTATACATATGTATACAGATATGAGTGAGCGTAATGCATGTTAATTATTGTTTGTATGTATATACACAGAGAGAGAGAGTATGATGTAGCGATGCGGAATAAGCGGTGGAAAGTCATGGTTTTATGATTTTTGTTATCGGTCTTCCATATCATAACATCATGTAATGCACTGGGAGTTAAAGAGTTAACGCTCCAGTTCCGTGGACTGCTCATTTGCCGAGTACCTGGTTCTTAGAAGAGAAGAACTACATACCCCAGAGGATTTTGCGTTCAGACAGAGAGAGAAAACTCCTCGCACGTCACGAGACTTTCCTCTTTATCGCTGCCTGGCAGTGTGTGCTCCCCAGCCACCTCGCCTTCCTCGCCTTCAGTTTTAGAGTAAGGCCTTCAGTTTCAGACACTCTCTCTCTTATTTGATTTATTAGCCTCAATTCCAATTATATTGTATGATATTGTGTTCCCTTGCATTCTGATATCATGTTTAGTAAATTAACTTTCCTCCTCAGATTACTGCCGCTGTTCTGGTTTTAGGCCCACCTCCCATCTCCCTACCCTTCCACCTGTTCCCTTTTCCCCTTTCCCAGGGTGTGGGTCCGTGGGTCAGCCATCAAACCCCACCCTCCCCTTTTCGAGCCAGTGGGCCTCCTCTCCCCATCACGGACACAGATCTAGAGCTAACTCTGGGACAACAATGACCTACTGCAGGTGGGATTTATTCTCTGTGTTTCTAAGCCTACCTCTTCAGCAGATGGGAAAGAATGGTTGTATCACCTATAAAATATCAAGACTTCAGGGTTCTGTGTTATGTGCAGCAAAACTTCATCTTAGCAGGGGCTTACTACAACAATTTTCACTATTCTGGAAGCCACCCATTGGTTCCTGTGGAGAGTAAAAGTGAAATGAAATCCAACAAGCCTGTGCTCTCACTACAGGCTTTCAAATGTAATGACACAGTCCTCTAGAGTGGGATGCGTGAACGACACGAGTCCTACAGCAGTTAAAAGCTTCATTTCAAAAAGAACAACCTTCCTCTGAGGCAGTAACAGCAAGTGCAATGTGCTCTCCCCACACCCCCGCTCACATGAGTAACCTGCTGCCACTCGGGGTCCTGCCTGGCAGGGAGCTGCCCCAAGCGCTGTCCCACACCCACCCCAAGCAGCCTCACCAGCACAGGGCAGCACTCAGCCCAGCACCAGGCAGGGCACCCTGCACGGCGCTCGCCAGGCTGTGGCTGGCTCGGCTCCCATCCCGCTGCGCCTGCAGTCCCACTGACCCCACTGCTACAGCCTGTGTTGTGTCATCACGAGACTGAGTGAGGACAGAGGCAGATTCTCGGTGGGCTTTGCCCTGTAAATCCCATCACACAAGCTGGTACTCTGAAGTTTATGTGGCTTAAAACCTTCTTGGGAGCCCCTCTCTTCAAGGAGATAATTCTCTAAGTCTGAGTCCCGTAAAGGGTGTGGGCCGATGGCAGCCGGCACCATGGCAGAGACCCTGTCCTAAGCAAGACCATGCCCCTAACACATTCAAATTAGCATGGCAGAACCCGACTTTATTTTCTGTATTAGTCTCTGTCTTGATCTCACGTAGATCAGAATCACAGATTCAGCACCTGCAACAAGTCTAGACTGAGCAAAGCTTATGATAAAGGCAGCAAAGAGATCAAGACAAGATGATGCAACGTGATGGAGTCAGAACAGCTGGCCAAGCAAAGACCATGTGCATGCATTTGCAAGCTGGCTGTGCTCCTGGAGCTGGGACTCTATCACTCACCCTCAGAAGAACTCCTGAGTACCCTCTTGGAGAAAGCTATACACTGACACTACTGGAGTCAGTTCTCATCAATTAGCCCTCTTCGCAATTTCTAGATACCTCTTTTCTTAACATGCACCATTTACTTTTCCGAGTTGCATTTCTTTTTGCCTTTCCATTTGAATGGTTTTGAAAAAGTCTCTTCTATTTAGAAATTCCATGATTGCTGTAATGCACTTAGTAGGTGTCTGGACTTCTATCCTGAGACGTTCAATGCATTTTACTAAAATAAAGAATACTCAAGAACTTATTTAGTAGGTGTCTGGACTTCTATCCTGAGTTGTTCAACGCATTTTACTAAAATAAAGACTACTCAAGAACTTATTCCAGTGCAGGCTGCACTGACCAGTCACTCGGACAGAAATAACTGCAAGACGTAGACCCACTGGGCTCTTGGTAATGATCCATAAACCAAATGTAGTCATGCTCCCCTTTTTTATTTTCCTCCTTTATTAGGGTACATCTTAGTTCTTCTGTTTGCTCTCTGACTGCTTGGAATCTCAGTGCGTACCCCAAGACCCAGAAGACTCACCAGAACACTACATCATGCTGCAGACAGGGGCTGCGTGGCATGAACTGATTCCTCCTCAACTTGAGGTGACCACCAAGGCAGGCTCAGAGACGAGATCCTCTGGGTGGAATGGACACAAGCCCTGGAGCTGCAGGTTCTCTCATGTCAACCACGCAGATCCCAGTAGGGACTTTTCCTTGGCTTACAAAAGACATACCTGCACATTTAAACTGCTCTTTACTGCTGTCAGTTGCTGGCAGTAAGCCACTCAGGTGGCTTCCTCTTTCTTTACACAATGTGGTTTTCCACTGCCGTGAAAACATCTACAATAACAACAGGACAGTGACACAGAGTCACTTGAGCTGGCAGGTCTGGTAACCACACTGAAGTTATTCTGCCCGGCTGTCAGCTGCACTATCACCGGCTCCAGAAGTGCTGAATGTTTAGGATTTCTTTTTTCCTTTTTGCCCTCAGAACACTCTCGTGTCAAATTGCCTTATTATTCCATTGGCTGGAGGAAATAAGATACCTTCCTTCCCAGTCAAAGGTAAGATTTTGATCGCATTTCTTGCTTTATGAGCAGAGGCATTAAGGAGCAGAAGACTTGCACTTAACTTACTACAGAATCCTTAGTTCAGTTGGAAGGGCCCCTGTATGGTAACTGTTGAGCACATGGGGAAAGGACCCACAACCACCATCGAGTCCAGCTGTCTGAGCTGACAGTCTAGAGCTGGCAACATTGAGACAAGTACCTTAATGCAGTCAGATACAATCATCCAGGCTCATCACATCTAAGAAGCTCTCTTCTTAGAAAATACACTGAGGGCTCACACCTCATTTGCAGCCTTAATGATTCCATGACTTTAAGGACAACTCCCTGAACTGGCCACTGCTTCCTGCAGAGGGGAGGAGCACTGCCCTGGGCCAGCCCCCTCCCCAGAGGCAGCTGCTGCCACCCACCTGCTGCCCTGTCCCCAGCCCAAGGGACCTGGCCCAGGCTGCCCTGCTGCTCCTGCCACGAGTCCCCGGGGGCTTGCTGCCCCTGCCACGGGGCAGTCCTGTGACCCACCACAACAACACTGAGGATGGCCTTGTGGTACGCTACCGCATCTTGAAAGACTGGGTTTTTGGAGCTGCACGCATCAAATTCTTTAGAGAATGAACAAGGACACAGAATGGGGGGGAAGAACGAGGCTGAAGGATTTTGCAGCTCTCTCCACGCCCAAATTCAACATCTCAGAATTAATTCCCATAGAAACACTTCCTGCTTTGAGCATTGGGGTGGCTTCTCCTGTCCCGCCGCACACCTGCTCGGTGCTCAGCCTTGCACTAGCTTGGCCCTGGGGGAGCAAAGCACCGGCCTGGGCTTCGGGTCCTAACAATCCCAACCTCCATCCAGGCAACCAGGTCCTTTCATGTCAGTAATGTGCTGTAGTCTCTATGGACTTCAAAACAGCCCAATCTCCTAAAGGGGAGCCAGCAGGAGCCATTACATCGTGGAATGCATGCCTGCCAAGACAAAGCGCGCTGCCCAGCAGCTCCCACCTCTGTGTACTCCCAGGATCAGTGCTTTGACTTCTGTTTCATACCTCAGCCCCTAATCAAACTGTATCTAAGCTGAATACCAGCACAACTCCATCTGTTAAATTTAGAGGTGAAATAGGAAGGCTCTCATGCAGTCACCAAACTCACATGACACCAAGTTTGTCTCACCTGGACAACACAGAGAGATTTTCAGTGACATCGGTGTGCTTTGGATGAACACACAGAAAATAATACTTTGGAGGGCCAGGAGCCTCTGCTTCAAAACCTGCTCAACAGCTTCAGCTTCAGAATGGGTCACAGACAGCAACTCAAGTTTCTCATCTGTGGCTTATCATTTCTCCGAGTATGTGACAGAGATGAACTCTTCACTAAGAAGGGATGCAGCATTTACCAAGAGCAGGTAGGTTGCTTTTTCTGAGCAATAGCCAGCATTTTCAGAGCATAAGCAGAAAAATGCTCCTTTGGAAACAGCACTCACTCTCCCGGGGCAGGCGTGCGCATTCACCTCATAAAAACAGACTTGCAAGTCAAACTCAGCTATGATTTGGAATGCAGGCCCTTTTCTGTAGATGATGCAGAGCACAAGGTGCTCCCCACATCGGCCTATTGGAACAAAACGCACACTTGCAGGACCAGCAACCAACCAATTCAAAACTGCTACCCGCTTTTGTGATGGCATTACAGGGCACAGAATCATTAGGGCCCATTCAAGGGGCAGGGAAGGGAGGCACGGCTTGCTGTTAACTCTGCCAGATTAGAACTGGGTGTGCACACGTGTCATGGAGACAGTCAAATGAAAATAGCTGGTGCACAACTTCACCAAACACGGAGAAACTGAACCTCACTCCAACTTCTCTGTAAACTATTAAGCTACTGGGACAGGAAAGGAATGTCGTCCATTTGGGCACAGAGGGCCACAACCAAAATTATCCGTGGAAATACTAGCCGCCTTCCTTCCTTTTACTACTTTTTAACTTTTTTTTTGTGAATGAAATACATCTGTTTTTATGGGGTTGTTGTTGTTGTTTGTTTTTATGAAAATGTGTTTTGTTGGTAGTGGTGTTCTGTTGTTTTTCCCCTTTCTTTCTTTCCCCTGCCACGATTCACTTCATACTCCAGTCAGAGTCCTTTCAGCCTGTGGCTCGCTCCTTAGGCTCTGACTTCAGCTAGAAAATGCTCACAAGCCACGGCTGCACGGTCTGACCTCTGACTGACACCACACTCCTCACCCTGGGAAACGATGGACTGCAACCAACCTCTTGCAAACACAGAAACCTGTGCTAAGAGCAGTCATCCCTGAAATACGGGTACCAACAAAACACAGGCGTCAATTACTTCAGTTGGTAAATAAGGAAGAGACAAGAGTAGTCAAAACAAAGCCAGCTGCACTAGATTTACTCACTTTTTCTGCTGTTTAACTCTGCCCTAAGTGTAAAGGGGGATATTAAATCTTATAAAATCCATTCAGCTGTTTCTGAGGTAGATGAATGCGGAAAGAAAACCTCACAGCTGTCAACTTCATTTTTCAAGATTTTTTTTTTTGTGCTCAGATAATTCGGATGTGACCGTGATTTACTAAAGATGTCCCAGAAGCTGTAGTCATCATTAGAAATGTAACTCAGGCTCCTAAGGAGATCTGTTGCGTTCCTCTGTGCTGACCGAGGAACAGAACAAAAAAGACACTAAGTCGCTGCTCACTTAAAAAGAGTGCCCTCTTTTTCCACAAGTGCACACACACACACACAAACTGCTGGTCCTGCTCCTGCCAGCTGTCCAATGCTCTCAGTGCCATGGCCTAAGAGAACAAGCTTGCTGGACTACTCACAATTCAGTTTTCAAACCTCGTTATTTAAAGCGAGATGCACGGATCCAAAAAGCTGAGTTGTGCGAGTGTAGCACTCCACTGTGATTTCAACCACGAGAAAAACAAACCTTTACACACAGGAGAAACACCCACGAGCTCTGGAAGGCTTTACCACTCCACCCAGCCTTGTCTCTGGACACACCCGCTGCACTCACTGCACTCTGCAGAACCAGAGATGGGTGGAGTGCAGGATATCCTTTGTCTCCTTTCTTTGAGAAGGGCAAGATCAATTACCGAGCTTCAAAACATCCCATCAGTCAAGGCATGACAGTCTCCCAGGCATAGAGCTGCCAATTTGCACCCACCTGGCACAATCAAAGGAATTCATTAAGCAGGCTGCCTTATACTGGCCGCACTGCTGACGCTTTCCAGGGAGTGAGGAAAGCAGTTTGTAAGGAGAGACAAGTACCTTGTACTACACCACCTGATATAGCACTACTGAGCATTACATGTCCAAATTTCCATTGACGTTCTTGAACTACACATCAGTTTAACACTTGACAGACTTCTTCAGCTCTTATTTCTGCCAACTGCAGGCATGCAGCATTGCAAATTCTGCACGTTACAACTTCTGATGAGCAGCTTCTAGCTGAGTATCAGAGCCTGACCATCATCTCACAGCTACAACCCTGTACGTGTTTCTCCTGCAAGAAAAACATAGGAGGAGAACAAACACCTGTGACTCCAAGAAAACCACCTGCCTTCTCTCATGATACCAGAAGAAACACAACAGTTAGGAAACAGAAGTAGACAACGTGCCCAGTAACACCCAGAAGAACAGAGCTATCTTGGGCAGCCAGCTGAGAAGTACGGGAGCATCACTCAGAGCACACTCGAGCAAAGGAAAAGCACTGCTGAGTTGCAGCATGCTTCTGCCATGCAGACCTGGGGAATTCTACACAGCTCTCATGGGAAGAGGAGGAGGAAGCCAGTTGGATCAGTTCTTACCTCTTTATCTCTTCCATTTTAAGAAACAACTACGAGACTGCTTTCAGCAGAGCAGAAAGTTGTCCTTATTATGGAATGGATCCCAGCAATGGCTACATGGTTGCTTTAATTTTCTCACAGGTATGAGCCAGGGATCGTTACTTTCAAAAGAAACCTTGCAGTTGTACTATGGGAGGCACTCCAGTTCATGGATAATGAGGATGTCACGGTAAAAGTGTCATTTTGTATGTTGCACAAGTTGTCAAACTGTAAAACCAGCACCCTGTAAGTCAAACCCTAGTTTTACAGAGTTCAGAAAAATAGTTCATAAATCCAGTAAGGCAGTTGTTTGTTGGAAGTCAATGAAATCAGGGCTTCAGAACAGGACCTTGTCATGCACTCTGAACTGGGATCCAAGAAACTGGGACTGTGCATCAGAAGCATGACAGAGAGGGAGGACGCTGCACTTCTAAAGCTAATTACAGACCTCGTGCCCTTGGCACAACCAACACCTTTTTCCCTTCTCACAAACAGGAGTATGAGACAGTCGCAGGAACACCGAGTCTAAGCCTGAGGAAAAACAGAGTCACCACTGTCAGTTAGATGCTCTCACCACAACCACCTCTGCTCTCACTTCTACCACAAGCAGTTACTAACTGTTGTGAGGCATTTGAATAATACACTGTTCTTCAATTAGCATATTTCTTTTAAACTCAAAAGCATTGCTTCTCACTAACAAAAGGAATTGAGAGTGAAACGTCCATTCTGACACTCAGCGAGGAGGCAGGTGGGCTTCAGTTCGGCTGCTGGATGATGGCGTGGGAGCCTGGGTTGCACACAGTTTTCGTCACCTGCATGACAAAAGCACGACACACACAGGGGCGGTTTGTTCCTCACGCACCTAAGAAATGGCACTTGCAATGAGTTGTACCTAAGAAATTACTAGCGTAAGAATACAAGGCTATTAAAAAGGTGACCCACAAAATCAGGCCCCAGTGGTTGTGATGAAGCCGAGGAAGCTTTCAGTCAAGAGGAGCGCTCAGAAAGGAATAAAAACGTGGCCCCGAAAACTACATCCAGCAAGATGAAAGTCTCTGAAGGGCTTCACACCACACTGAGCATCCTTCAGCTGGGAGATGTGCACCAGGACTCTTGCTGGCCAGCACCTGCAGCTGGATATTGTGTAACAGATACATATATCTGTACATACGTCCATACATATATCAGTATATGCATCAGTTTTGCTGCTCTCCTAACTGACTCAAGTCTCACGACCCTCTCCTGCTTTCTGGAGTGATGACTTCCACCTTTGGGCCCCACAGGACTAAAGTAGTGTTTGGCCTACAAGACAACATCAGTCAATGCCTGGCAAACGGTGTCAGCCTCCCAGGAAATCTGGCAAGGTTTGCAAGCAGTTCATCAAGATAAGGCTGGTTCCCTCACAACTGGGTTGCTGTTTTGTGGGGTTTGTTTTTGAGAGGGACTGCTGCGTGGTTTTGGCTTTCCTAAAAACATGGAGGCATCAGGAAAGAAAGATCCTGACTGGGATCACCACGATTGGTACCAAAGGAACTGACACTTCACCACAGCAACCTTTAAGATCTTTATCTTCACATGATAAGGAACTCTCAAGTTCAAACAGCACCAGGTACAGCGGAAAGGAAAACTTTTTTCAAGGCAGCTATAAACACAACATTTTCCTATCTGGCCTGCTTCTTATGCTACATAAGCAGTATCATCTTATTTCTTGATTCAGAGTTTTTTTTAATCGTAACACTCAAATATTCAACTATTCTAATTCAAGTTCATCCCCCATTCTGGGAACATAACCAAAAACAAGTTAACAAATTATAAACTAAATTAAGCTACTAAAATATTTAGTAATTAGCTTACAATGGAAACAGATGAATACTGAAATTACTTCTCCAAGCCCTGAAGGAGAGTCCTCCTGGGAAATCAGTATACAATGTCTGAACTGAACTCATCTGCAACTGATGCGGTGCCCTTCTTCTCCTACAGTCCCTGGTGTTGCATTCACAAAGACCACAACTGCACTTAAATGCACCAGAAAACTCAAAACTGACCCTGCTTTACATTGCAATAAAGGAACACTAGGGTTTATTAAGTGTCTTAAAATAATACTGTCAACTCCCTCTGCCAATCAACATTTCCAAAGCCTGTTTCCAGAAAGGATGATGAGCAACAGCTTCTCCCAGAAAGATACACCCACGCGTCCAAACACAGGAGGACTTCCTTTGGCAGCCCATCACAAGATTCCAGGTCTTATTTACATTACTGCACTATTCCACATCACACATCCTTAGGGGACTGCAGCAAGAAGAATGAAAGATCATTCCCGTGCTAAAGAAGCTACACACTAAAGAAAAGCCCACTGAGCAGCTGGGAAAGTACCACCGCCATATCCTGACCACTTCGCTACCGTTACTCTCATGCTGGCCCTGCTGCCATACTTCTCCCAAGAAACAGCCCTGAAGGCAGCCTGACTTCTTAAGGCTCTCATTCAGTGATCAGATTTTCAGTTGTATATTTCAACTTCAGTGAAGAAAGGTACAGAACTGCTTCAGTATTCCCCTGCATTGAGAACAAAAGCTGCACAATGAGCTCTGACAGCTGTAGCAGATACACATTGGAAGCATAATTCCACACAGACAACAAAGAACCTTGTCCAGGTCCCTTGCCACGTAGACACAGCGTTCCTCTGTAACTTTGGTCTGGAGCAATCCCAACAGTTTTCTAAGCCAAGCCAGATGCTTGCAGGAGCTCCTTCAGCCTCTGAAAGAGCACCCATCTCTGGAGCAGAGCAAGGCAGCTGCTTCATAGCATGCCAACACCCATTCAGGGAAGGAAGCAAAAATACCACATCCACTGAAATCTCATTTGTAAGAACGTACACGTGGCTCAGGAACAGAGCGAGACAGAGTCATTTCAAGGGAAATGCTACGCAAACAACTTCCCCTTCGCTGTGTACCACCACTGCCATTAGTGAGGGGTCGAGTTCAGAGACACAACGGGGCCACGCTCATTAGCTGCTGGGTGCAGCCCTTCCACGGGACAGTGTTCAAGATGGGAATCTCAGCCAAGTTTGCTCACAACTCTTGCAAGCGGGAATGCACTTCGCAGTCCCCTGCTAATTCCTTCCCTGAGAGGATGGGGATTAGGCTTTTGCTGTGCGTTTTTTTTTTTTTCCTTAATGGAAAATGACCACCATTAGGAGAAGGAAGACTGCACCAACTCCGAGTGCAGCTGTTACTAGTCTCAAGAGGGAGTTAAGGTAAGCTGTAAAGATGCACCTTATGATCAAAATACCTCTGAGGAAAGTTACCCCTAGATGAATGTAAGCACACAAAAAGCTGTGAAAGGCAGGAACTCTTGCCGTGGGCCCGCAGCACACAGACAGAAAGTGACTTCACTGTTGTCACAGATCTTGCCAATAACACAGAAAAATGCATCAAGCTGGCACTCTCTTTTTCAAAACCATTTTCTGGGCAGTGCCACTAAACAATATGAGCACAACAAATGACACAACTTACACACCCGTCTGATTCCCCAGCAACTCTCCTCTCCAGGA
>NW_018364566.1:80342-87564 GCF_002078875.1 Numida meleagris | reverse complement strand
TGTGCAGGCTTTTAGGAGCTACAGCACAAAAGTCCCCCAGCACTTTTTTCATTTCCAGACTGCAATCCAGCAAAGCTCCCGTCCGAAAAAATGACGGATTCCTACCAAGCCTCAGCTACAAACTCTGCCTTGGCACAAGAGACAGTTCCCTGAAATACTTTGGAGAGGTCAGCAATGACAAACCAACAATAAATCATCACCTACTGTAAAAGCCAGCACATGTGAAGATAGTCCAGAGTTCTGAGCACCACCACTATCTACATAACCTGGATATGGGAAGGGAGCTTGACGGCTCCCTTGAGGATCATGTGGCAACGTGACACAAGCAGGGCTTTCAGACAGCATCTCTCTTTCCTAATACATATCCACATATTTTCTCTTCGATGCCATATACCAACTTGACTTCTCCCTGGCAGTGACCAACATTTAGGAAAGAGCTATAATTGCTTCCTTCCTCTGCTTCAGCTTCAGTTCTTCCAGCACAAACACAAAGCACAGCTTTGTCTGGAGGATTACACCAGCAATCAGTTACAGTCAGAAGTAACCCACAGGCATGGAGGTAAAAGGGGAAAAAATACCTGTGTTTCTTCTTTTTCCATTTATGTAACAGGGCCCCAAAGGCCCCAGCAATGTTTCCAGATGTACTGGACACCACATGAGCGTTAGTATAAGCAGAAAGAGGATCAAAGAAACAGTGTCTGTCACCGATAAACTATATTCCAAGCAGGAGAGCTCATTCTTCTTCAACAAGTTTGGAGCCAGTAGGACAAAACCTCATATAACTGCACTCTTTGAACCACCTATTGCACATGCAGTAGCACTGGCTGATACCTTACCTTTCTGTTTTATATACACCTACAGAAACAATCCTTTTCCTAAGCATGCTCAGTGCCTATTACAGTTTCATTTCCCTTCTAATTTTCCTATAGCTATGCTTTGGGACATTCCTTTAACCTCTTTAAATTAAATTTTAAAACTCACAAACAACACAGACCCTTACGAGAGATAAGCTTGCTGAAATCAGGCCTCAAATGATTTCCCTAGGATAAACAATAAATCAAAGTAATTGGATTGTTTCTAATGCCAGTTAATTATTTACAGTTTTCACATCAACTTCAGCATCCTTCAGTTATCTGAATGCGTGTATGTAGGTATTACGTATGTAGGCATCATAACTTGGCTTTTCTGAAGGAAGCGTAAATATACATACACTAAACCATCAAGGCTACAAACCCAAGCACCCAGGAAATGCCAGAATTAAGTTGGCACGGTGAAAGAAAATATTTCTCTCCTAATTGCATTCCCAGAAATGGCGAAACCATTTTCTGTTCAAGCTTCCCAAACAATTCATCTGAAGCAGACATTCAGCATGGAAAGTTTCAGCCCAAACTGTTCACTTTGGGCCAAGTTAGATGCCACTGAAAACAGGTCTTATAATGGCAAATGGGAGGCAAGCTTAATTATAGGCAGCACTACCGGCATCACTTGTAATATACGTAGGATTGAAAGTTCATCCTGACTTGGCCCGGTCTGTTTATCTAGAAATAGTGTACAGGAGTATTTGAACCTCCTTACAAGTCTCCATTTCTATCAGCGTTGGCAGCTCTGGGGGCTTGGAAAAACTTGGTCAAACCTACAGCACAGCTATTTACATCAGGCATCAGAAAGAGAAGTCATTACTCAAAACAAAAATCCCAGATGCGTGACGCAAAGAAGAGGAAGCCACACAGTGTCAGAAGGTCTCAATACCCACAGAAGTTTCCACAAGTTTTAATATTTAGCACATCTCAATCAACTCTAAAGCTTTTCAGATGGTGATGCATTTTTCCTGCAGAAAAAATAAAATAAAATAAAATAATTTATATTTTAACAGCTCTCTTGAAATTAGCAGATCTGCTTGATGATTACTGCCTGGAATTTCACTGGGAAATTAACTCAACTCCAAACAGACCATCTGCTGTGCTGCTGGCCGGGGAGCTGGCTGCCATCCTCACTGCAGCTCTCTGCATTCTCCCTGCCCAGCTCCCTCTGTAGGCTTCTGCTGCACGCAAGCTGCATTCAGCTCCTGTGATTGATGCAGTCTATACATTTAAACATCAGTTTGCAACACCGGACTAATGGCCAGGGACTGAATCACACTCTTCAACATTTCACTGATGATCAAGTAGCATGCATGCATATTAAACAATTCTTAAGCTCCAAACACACAGCCGGAATTACAAATACAAATTAAGGACAGCGCCAGACATTAACACACGTACTGTTGGTTTTTTTGTTCTGTTTTTGTTGCTTTCAATCACATTCATCTTGCTTCCTGCATAATACTAAACCACACACCACAGTTACCAAGCTGGACTTGTATATCTGCAAAGAAAACTGCAGAACAACCCCCAGAGTAGAAATTCAGCAGGGGCTGTTTCTATTGTACCCTGAAGAAGAAGGTAGTAGTGCTCCCACCCCATTCCTACTGACTGCCAATTTCAAGAATGATTGACAGAAACTCGAGTACAGTACTGAAGGACTGAAGGAATACTTTTCAACACCACAGGAAGAATTCCTTTGCTCAAAGCATTGAATTCTGGTTTATTCCAGCTCTCAGAGGAATGAATCATAGAAGCCTTAGAGTTGGAAGAGACCTTTCAAGGCCATCTAGTCCAACCCCACGGCAATGCACAGGGACATGCACAGCCACATCAGGTTGCCCAGGGCCAGATCCAGCCTGGCCTTCAATTCTCCAGGGACGGGGCATCCACCACAGCTCTGGGCAGCCTGTGCCAGTGCCTCATCACCCTCACGGTAAAAGACTTTTTCCTTACACTCAGATGAAGATACACAAGCATCACATTGTGTTTTGTTCTGTTATCAACCAAGAGGTGTTAATTGGGAATAAAGGAGCATGAGCTTTTGCCCAGAGCATTGCCTGAAATTGCTGCCAGGTTTCTCACCCATTATAAACTGGGTTTAAATTGGGCCACTTCACCTGCCTCTTCCAGGCCTCAGCTTCCTATTTCTGAGCTGGAAATACCATCACCTCCATCCTCCTGCCCTGTTCCAGTTAGACAGCAGGCTCTGCCATGCGAGCGCTGTTCCACCCTGTTCGTTTTGGACTGCCACTTGCACAATGGCAACGTACCTCACGTGTCTTTATGTTGTCAGTCAGTTACAGCCATTCCTCCCAGCACACTTTGCACCCCTGTGAAACGTTCAGCCCCCCAAACTACATTTCATGTTCTGCTCAGCTAAACATACGGTGGCTTCTTGATTCACTGAGGCAGGGCACCCATGGTAGGAAAAAGAGAGGTGACCCATAAAGTACTTCACCAGCTTGCTTAGAGCCTTGACATCTGTAATTTATAAAGCATGGAGGTTTGCTCCACGACGGCTTTGCCAACCTTGCTACACTGCAGCAAACATCTTAACAAACTCAAGGTGACACCATGGCTTCTTGATGGAGCGTATTTACACAACATGGCCTACATCAGTCTTGCAGCACAAATGGAGGTGACGGAATAAAGCTGGGAAACAACTATTCTATGTATAAATTAAAAAAAAAAAAAAAACACCTTAGGTTGCTCACAAGAGCTGAGCGTCACAGGTTTTATGGTTCTGTTTTTTCGCTGTTTTGTTTATAAGCCTTGCGTGCAACATTCTCACGAGAAGAACTGAGAAATAACTTCACCGACAGCAGCAAATTTCACATGGTGTCTAAATAAGGTTGCACCCGCTGGAGAAAGCCACTGCCATCAGTAGCACGGCATGTAAACACATCCTACTGGCTTCAGTTCAACCACTAAAACACATTCCAGATTTGTACTTGACACACATTCTGAATGTTTTCATAGACACTTTGACAGTGAATAAAATCCTCTACTTTATATGATAAATTACAGTATACTTCTGTGTTTCTCTGTGTTATCTGATTCACTGTGGGACAATACAACAGAAATGCAAGCAATTCCTCACAGGAAAGCTGTGCTGTCAGAACCAGTCTGATCTGTTGTTATTCTGACAATACTTACACCCAGTTTGTCTCTAGGCTCAGAGTATTCCACTTCAGCTCCATCTATACGTTAACTAAGTTGCTAGTACTTTTCTAGCTTCCACATTAATACACGAGACCCATACAAATAGATCTTCTCCTGGCTGACACACACATCTATTCCCATCTCTCCTGAAAATCTGGGCCAGAAATCCAACTCATCTTGTTGTTATTTAAGAACTCCAGCACATTTGTTGCTCAAGGCACCACTCTGAAAATTCAAATGGTGAATTTTCTGTGGCTGAACTTGCTCTCCAGCCATACCCCAGGGACTGTTTTTAAAGGAATGAGGCTCAACTCAGATTTGACTTGACTACTTCTTGCAAAGCCGTCAAGTAAGGAGAAGAAGCTGCAGAAATGAGCTATGCACTCCAAACAGGATCAAGGATATCTATCAGCCGGGGCACGAGAATCTTCAAGCTCCCTGGAAATACAAGATGAGAAAGAAAAATCTATGCAGGCTGACACATAAAGTGCTGCCTTGGCAGAGGGTGAAGCAACACAATTCTCCTTCGACAGCCTGCAGTCAGCATTACAGTATTGCCCTTTCTAAGCACAACCCATACCTCCGTTGTCCATTCCTATTAGAGAGGAGCAGCCTTCAGCTCATGGTCCCTGAACCACAGAGGCCGGCACTGCAGCGTGGCTTCAGGGGAACTCTGTAGCTGGCGAGTAACTGGGGAACGCTCACCTAAACTCACATCTGACAGCAATTACATTCACTCACTAAAACACAAAGAAATTCTCTTGACGGTCATTTGTATAATACCCATCGTGTGCTTCTATCTATCGATTCTCTGCTTTGAGCAATATTGTACTCAGATAATTATAGTGAAAAGCGAATGGGGAGACTTGCAAGAAATAGGAAAAATGCGGGTCTGAACGGGGGGAAGAGGTTAGCAGCTTCATGGATAAGCCCACGCGGCATTAATAATGACAGCTAGATCCATGGGTCAGCGGTGGACTGGTGAGGAGCAGAGTGAGGGGCATCCTGACCACAGCAAGAGGAGCCGCCAACAAAGATGAGGGAGAAATAATCAACCACCAAGAACTCAGAAGCAAAGACAAGGAAACACCGAGAAGCCCCCCCGAGTGAACTCCTTCATTTGAACCGGAAAACCGCCCCTTCCACGTGCACGACCACAACCCACACACACAGCACAGTGGGAAGGAAGAACAACGGACATGCAACGAGGGACGAGAAAAGGACGAGCCTGTCAGGAAGAGCTGAACTGACTGCTTACCCCCAGCACGGCAAGCGAGCACAACGGGCCAGTACAGGAAGAGCTGCGGCCAGCGGGGCTGCCCCCAGCACCATCTCCGCGCAGACACCGCTCACTCAAACACGTCTCCCCGGGCGCCATCAGCCCCCGCACACGGGGAACACGACCCGACCCGGGGACCACGCGCCCGCCCCGCAGGGGAAACCGACCCGGCCGGTACCTGCTCGGCGGCCGGGGCCGCTCCCAGCGCCACGCGATCCACCACGGCCCTGTCGGCGTCGGCGCCACCTCTCCTCAGTGCTCCGCCACAAGCAGCCGCGCCGCTCTCGGCGGTGGGAAGCCCCGCGCTGCTCCGAGGGCCGATGCCCGCCGGGCCGTCCCAGGGAAGCAGAGCAAGACCCGCACGCCGACTCGCAGCGGCCCGGGGCTCGCAGCACAGCAACCCCCAGCGATCCGCCACTGGCCGCTCTCAAGAGACAGAGCCGCGCCGGGAGTGGGGCACGCACGGCTGCAACCATTGGCCGTGCTTCCCGCGGCGGCTGCTCTGATTGGCTGCGGCGATGCCGCTGTGGCAGAAGGTCCTGGAACACTGGGGGTGCCATCCGGGAGGTGTCATGGCCGCCGCCCAGCCCTATTCCCCCCCAACCCCCCCCCCACCCCCGCCACGCTTTGTGCCGTTCAGGTTTTCCTCTTCTCTGTGGGCATTAAATGTTTCCGAAGTGATTTTCCACCGACTCCCGGTGGCTCCCGCCCTTCGGGAAGCTGCGTGCCGTTTCCCTGCCTCCCCTCCCCGAAGCAGCAGCAGCTTGCGGCACGCCCGGGGCCTCCAGAGGAGGAATCCCCGCTCGGCCGCTGCGCGCTCCCCGTCCTGCAACAGCGGGGAACCCTCGCGCTGCCGCCCCCCGGGCTGTGTCTGCGCCGCTCAGGGACCGTCCATGTCCCTCACGCTGATGGACAAGCCCTGCCCAAGAAGCATAAACCCAGCACTGAGAAACCTGACCGCTGCCATCCTGACACTCGTTTCTGATCCCACCCCCCAAGATGTCCGCCCCAAGTTTCCCTCCCCTCACTCCATATCCCACCCCACCCCATTTTGCACCCCTCAAATTTCCAATCCCCAACATTCCCCCCCCAAATTCCAAATAAATCAGAGAACATTTTCAGAGTACGATCTCCTACCCACCATTCCCAGCCCAATAACTTCCCACTCCACACCATTCTCCCCTTCTAACCACACTCCAGCAATTACATCATCTGTGCATTTGGGTCCCTGATATATAGGTGCCAATTGAAGGGACCAGTGAACTAAAAAATCTGTTGGGCAATATTCTAGAATTCTATATTAGAATCATATGTTGAATCAAAGTAAGATAGCGTGCACCTTTGTCTCGAGTGATGCGTAGTCATATTTCTAAAATCCTGACTAGTGGGATGAAAGGCAGTTAATCATTCTATAGTACAGGGTCATCCCTTTGCCTGGGATTCCTTTCCAGGTTTGGTCTTCACAAATTAAGAAAAGGCTAATTGATAGGCTCATAGCATCACAACCAAGAGTTACTGATAATGAGGTGGTAAAATTACACTAAAAGAGCTATTCCCTTAGATTCTAGCACTGGTAACATCAAATCCTGTTCAATTCACATTCTATCTACTACTAAAATAGAAGAAGAAGCACACAGCAACCAAGAATCGCGGATTGGGTCCAGGCAGGAGCTGCTTCCTGCACTGAGGGGCAGCGGCGGGGGTGGGAGCGATGGGGAACAGTCAGAAGGATTCGTCCTTCCCTGCTGAATTTGTTCAAGTGCTTCCGAGATTTGGTGCCGAACAGGGAAAAGCTTCACAGCTGTCTGATCTGCAGTAGTTTCAGCATCCCGGAGTCTTATGCCAATTTTGTCCCAAACCACCCCGTCACAAGAAAACCCAGATTTTGGAAACTCCTTCCTTTTCCTTCCTTCCTTCC
>NW_018364566.1:74396-75954 GCF_002078875.1 Numida meleagris | reverse complement strand
CCGACCCGCCCCCGGCCTCTCATTGGTCAGTGACAGCTCCGCCGACTCCGATTGGCTGAGCCGCAGCGCACGGGACCGGCTGTTGGCAGCCGGCTCGAGGCCGCCCAGCTCTCCCCTCAGTGCCGCTCCCACAGGCCGGGCGCCCCGCACGGGACCGGCCCCGCAGCCGCTGCGCGCCGGAGCTGTCCGGGCAGCACCGAGACGGAACCGCGGCACCACGGCACATGGAGGTGTGTGGGAGAACGGCACCGGGACAAGGAAAGGAACCCTGCGCGTCCATAACCTGCCTCCCTGTGAGCTGTGGGCTTGGGACTGCGATTCAGGACTGGCAGGAAGGGAGGTGGGATTGGGATTGCGAGTTAGGATTGCGATGTGCAGATATGAGACTGATACGGGAAGAATATGGGACGGGTTGAGGATGATCATGGGATGGGATAAGGACATGGAATGGAAATGGGATGAATATGGGATATCCACCACCGCTCCCCGTGCAGCCTGGACTCCCCCGACCCCCAGAGCCCGGGGCTGTAGGGAGTGTGGAGCTACAGGAAGCTACGGGAGAGACATAGGGGGCTAGGGAGAGATAGAGGGGGGACATGAAGGAGATAGGGGGCTGGGGGGCTATAGGGAGAGATACAGGGCTACAGTGGGCTGGGGGGGGCATACTGGGGTATATGGGGCTATAGGGTGATGGGAGGGGCTATAAGGGGGATATACAGGGATACATGGCTGTAAGGGAGACGCAGGAGGATATGGGGCTATAGGGGGCTGGGGGAACAACAGGGGTGAATATAGGGGGATTTGGGGCAACAGAGAGAAGTGGAAGAGTGGGGGCGTTATATAAGGATATAGGGGGACACGGTGCTATAGGGAGCTGTGGGGGAGCTTTGCGGGACAATAGAGAGATACGGGGTTTTAGGCGGCTGGGAGGGGCTATGGGGGAGATATAGGGAGATACGATGCTATATGTAGGTTATACGGGGATATGGTGCTACAGAGGGCTGTGGGAGGACTATAGGGGCATGTGTTGGGGTATAGGGGGATATGGGGCAACAGGGTGGGCTATAGGGCTGTGTGGGGGTAGGTGGCCTAGATATAAGCCAAAATATAGGGGCTATAGGGGGTTCAAGGGGAAATGGGGGGATATTGGTGGGCTATAGGGGGATATGGGGCTATAGGGGGCTAGGAGTACTTATGGGGGGGATATAGGGTGTTACGGGGTTATACTGGGCTGGGGGGAGACAGAGAATATGGTTCTATAGGTGGTGGTAGGGGGGGATATAGGTGGGATATATGGTGATATGGGGCTAAAGGGACCAGTGAGGGGGCAGAGGAGGAATATAAAGTTATAGGAGGCTGTGGGGGGGCATAGGGAAATACAGAGGACTGTTGGTATATGGGGGGGCTATAGGGGGATGTAGGGCAAGAAGGCCAAGATATAGGCCAAATATAAGGACGATGGGGGTGAAAAAGAGAAAACAAAAAAAGAAGAAAAAAATGGTCTATTTCTGAGAAATAGAAAAAGAAATCAAAAAAAGAACATATTAAAAAAAGAAAA
>NW_018364566.1:69736-71552 GCF_002078875.1 Numida meleagris | reverse complement strand
CCCCCTTTCCACCCCACAGAAGCCCCTCTTATCCCTTTCTCCTTTCCACAACACCCCCATCCACCCCTGGAGTTATTCAGAAGGATCTGCAGATGTCCCACAGGGGTCTTGGTGTGTCCAGGGAGTCTCTGTGTGGGGTGGTCTGGAGGTGTCCCAGAGGGATCTTGGCGTGACCAGGGGATCCTGGAGTCCTCCAGAGGTCTCAAGTGGGGATTTTGGGAACAACCCCATGCAGTGACACATCCCCCCTCCCACTCCATCCTAGTGAGATTGCGCTGATAAACTTCAATTTTTGGTAAAATAAACAAAATATTGTTTTTTTTTTAAAATCTCTTCCCCCCACCTCCCTGCAGAAACTGACAGCTCCTGCCAAACCCCCATGCAAAGCCCCACCCAAACAAACCCCCCAGGGCCACCAAGTGATGCCGTCCCAACCGCTGGTGACACTGGGACAAGTGCCCATCCCCAAATCTGTCACTGTCACCGTGGAACCTGGTGCCATCCCAACCCCCATCTACACTGAGAGCCCCGTCAGCGTCCTGCAGCTCCTGGAGCTGGTTGATGCCATCACCCTGACTGTCCCCAGCTGTCCTCCCTGCTGTGGTGGCACAATGGGAGCACGATGACATCCTCATCAAAGAGGTGATGAGGAGGGGGCTTGGGGACAATCTGGGGACACATGGGGACCGGCACGGGTGCAACACGGGGTCGCTGGTGTCACCGTTTTCAGGTGTCACTGGGTGTTGGCATCCCTTGTGTGTCACTGTCACTGTCATTTGGGTGTTGCCATTCCCTTGTGCTCTGACCACCGCGTGGGGGCAGGCACAGGCGGCCCCGTGTTATCACCGTGCTGTCACTAAGCCGCTGACTGTCCTTTGTCACCCCCCCAGGCCTGCCTACAATTGGACCCGGTAACTCCGGAGCCCTCCAGCGCTGTCACCATCATCTGCCATGGGGACGCAGTGGTGTACTCTGTGCTACTACTGGAGGGGACCGTGTGTGATATCAGTGTGGAACAGCCGTGATGCGGTGTCATCGTCATTGGGTGTTGCTTCTGTCAACCGGCATCGGGTGTCACCGTCACGTGGAGGGGATAGAAGGACCCCCCGGGGCCCTGGGGACGTTGCGCCGAAGTTGGGGACACCGTGACAAGCTCAAAGACTTCCCAGGGAAAGTGGGGACACTGTGTCATGGTGTCACACCCCCGAAGTTGGGGCATCCCTTTGGGGGCACCCCCGTGTCACCCCCCCAGGGTCACACCCTAGACTTCGGGACACCCCAAAGTTGGGGACACCCTCGTGTCACCCCTACCATGTCACACCCCAAAGCTGGGGGCATCCCTGTGTAACCCCCCCCAGTGTCACAGCCCAAAGTTGGGGACACCCCTCTGGGTTCACCCCCAGACTGCATTGTTTCCATGGGGTGGGGGTGGGGAGGGTGCACCTTATTTTTGTAATTAGGGGTTTATTTAGTGATAACACGGGGGTGGGGGATGCTCTCCCCCTCCCCCCGTGCCCCCAGGTGAATAAAGGGCAGAGGAGCGGCTGTGGGGTTCTGCGTGTCAGACCGGGGGGACTTTGGGGACAGAGATCACTGCAGCATCCCAGCCCTATAACTACTACAGCCCCATCCCATAGCCATATCCCCCACATCCCATAGCTATATCCTACCTTATCCCATCCCATAGCCCATCCTGTATCTATATCCCCAAATCCATCCCATATCCTTATCCCATGTACTTATCCCCTTTCCCGATATCCCATCCCGTATCCATATCCCATATCCTCACACCCTCCATCCCAATCCCAACCCCGCA
>NW_018364566.1:60722-67163 GCF_002078875.1 Numida meleagris | reverse complement strand
AGGGCAGGCAAGGTAAGTGTAGGCTAAGGCAAGAGGGAAGGAGAGGGGCAAGGCAGGCAAGAGGCAGAAGGGGAGTAGAGAGGGGAAGTGAAGCAGGGGAGGAAAGAGGGCAGGGGAGAGAGGAGGGAGGGAAGGAAGGAGGAAAGGAGAGGGGTGAGGGGAAGAGGAGAGGGGGTGGGAGGGTTGAAGGAAAGAGAATGTAAAAAAGAGCAAAAAGAAAAGAGAATAAAAACTAAAAAAGAAGGGATGTCACGAAAGAGAGAGAAAGCCTCTAGGAAAGCTAAGCCTAGCAGAGCAAAGGAAAGCAGAGCACGGCAAGGAATGAAAAGCAAGGAAAGCTGCAGGAAAGGAGGCATGTGGGAAGAGCTGTGGTCCTGCTTGCCCCAGGAGCTGCACGGAAGGAGAAGCAGCTTGGCGCAAAGGTAAGAGGAAGTCCTTTGGCTTGTGGGTTTGAAGGCAAGTTGCCAAGCCATGCCCGGGCGGAGGTGTGGGTAGCTACAGGGCACCTTGCCTGCTCCCCAAGAGATGCACTGCGTGGGCTAGCCAGCGGGCAGGAGCTCTGGGCAGAAGCAAGCATCTGTGTGGAGGAAGGCAAAGCGCGGAGGAGGTTGAAGAGTAGCTACCGGGCATGGACGTGGTTAGCATTGGGGGGCAAAGCGTGAAGGGCATGAGAAGCCCCCCCCTCCCCCCCCCCCGAGAAGGGTAGGGAGTAGGCAGGAAGCTGTGATGAGAGTGGAGAGAAAGTTGCGAAAGCAGGAAGCAGAGGGGGCAAGCGTTGGTTGAGCTTTGTGGTGCGCAGAAGGCCGAGACGCAAGAGTGAAGAAGTAAGTAACGAGAAGGCAAGTGAAGGGCAGTGAAGGTAAGAGTAGGCTAAGGCAAGGGGGAAGGAGAGGGGCAAGGGAGCCACGGGGGGTAAGGGGAAGAGAGGGGCTGGGAGAAGAGGGGAGGGGGATGTGTGACTGGGGAGGGGAAAGGAAGGGGAGGGGAAGGCTAATGGGAAAAGTGTTAAAAAGAGAAAAAAGAGAAAATGGGGAAAAAAAAGAGAGAGGAGAGAAAAGAAAAGAGAGAGAAAAGAGAGAAAAGAGAGGAAAGAGGGAAAAATAGAGAAAAAAAATTAAAAAAAAACTGGAAAATGGGAAAGAGTTAGAATGAGAAGTTCCAGGCAAACACCTACCTGTGGAAGAGGAAAGAAATGTTCAGGAGCGATTCGGGAGGAGGCTTGGCTTGCTATGAAGGGTGGCAATGGATTCTGAAGGAGGCGAAAAGCTGACCATCCATGCCTGGGAGGAGGAAAGGGTAGCTACTGGGCATGCTGCTACCTCCATGAGAGATGCCACTTTTCGGCTACCTACCCCAAAGGAGTCTGGGGCTGCTAGCCAGAACCAGGAAGGGAAGGGAAAGCGCTCCTACAGTCATGCTGCAGAGGAGGTAAGGATAGCTACCAGGCATGGATCTAGCCAGCCAGCAGATGAAAAGCCTCAAGTCCACGACGAGGGAAGGGGCAAGGAGCCCCCCATCGGCATGAACGCAGCCGTGCGATCGAGAAACAGCTACAAACCCATCCAGCCCACCAGGAAAGCCTCGAGAGGAGACTTGCGTCGACAGGAGGAGGCTTGACTTGAAGAAGTCGGAAGAGAAAAGCGGAAAACAACCAAGGGAGAGAACGTAAGATGACTGAAGGCAAGGTAAGTGAAAGGGAACGGGCGAGGGGACAAGGAAGGGAAAGCAAAAGGAGCAAAAAGCAAAGGAAAGCCAAGGAAATGAATTTCCACAGAAGGGAAAAGAGAAGGAACGCATTTAGGAAGGGAAGCAAATCATGCAAAGAAAGGAACTGGCAACTCAAGGAACCAACAACAAAGAACAAAAAGCAACGCAAAGCCAAGCAAGAGGTGCAGGACAGAACGGGAAACTACAAATGCCAAGCAAAGAGATGAAGGGAAAAGAAGAGAGCAAACCAAAGCAAAGCAAGGTGAAAACAAGAAAAAGAAAAGCAAGAAAAATACGAAAAAGCCAAGGAAAACAAGACAGGGAGAAAAGGCCAAGCGGAGAGCTGCGCACAGCACAGCAAAGCGCAGCCCAGAAGGAAAGAAAGAAAACTGGAAGGATTCCAGGATTTAACGCAGACAACTTGGGCCTGAAAACAAAAGTTCAGAAAGAAAGCAAGTGAAATAGGCAACTGGGGAGCATCCACTGCGACGTCACCTGGACCCTCCACCCGCAGAAAGAAACCCCTTGGCAGCACCAGCCTTGGAGGATTCACGCGCAGCCGCTGCAGATTCTGGCTCCCATCCCTCAAGGCCTGCACACTGCAGGAGATGCTGAGGAAGACGTTGCTCCCTGGCGGCCACAGCGCCTTGGCAGAAGGACAAAAGCCTCGGTGAAAAGGCAAGATGGACGACTGTGGGGGATCTCCCGGACATCTGGGATCCTCAGATCAAAAGCCCAAAGGCCACACAACTTCTAGGAACCAGCAGTGACCAATGGGAAAGGCAGGAAGGATTCCAGGGATAAACACTCCAGATTACCTGTTGTGCAGGAAACCGGATAGAAAACAGGACTCCAGCTGCGTCTGGGGACAGGAAAAGAAAAGAAATCCTGGCCACGGGGAATCGGGAGTATCCAGCAGGCCAAGACTTAAATGAAATCGCAACTAAGCAAAGCCTTGCAACAAGAGTAGTCAAGCAAACTAAACTCCAAAATAATATAATACAAAAAAACTACAGAGCAAGCAAACATCATGCAATCCAGAAAAAAAAAGTATTGGAATGCCTGGAATAGAATACAAATCCATGGCAAAACCAAGAATTTATAGAACCTAAAATTCAAAAAAACAAAAAAGGCTAATCAAAGCTTATCGAGGGAAGTTAAAGGAAAGAATAATAAAACTAGGAAAAATGCAAAGCAAAGGACAGGAAAAAGTGAAGTTGAAAGCAGAGAAGAACAAGGCAGTGAAAAGAGATACAAAGGAAAAAGTGAAAAAAGCAATGCCAAGCAATGCAAGGCAAATAGATGAATGAAAAACAAAAGAGCAAAGTAAAGCAAAGCAGAAGTAAGAAAAGTAAAAGAAGAAATATTAAAATCCAAGTAAATCAAGACAGACAGAAATGTTTAATAGGTAAGCATGGCACAGAATAGCAATGCGCAGTCAAGAAGGAAATAAAGAAAAATTCATCTATTTAAGGAATGTCACGGCTTTATGTTTTTTTTATCATTATTCCACATCATAACATCATATAATGTTCTGGGATTTCAAGAGGCAATGGTTCTCGGAGGGGGAGGGGAGGAGCTGCATTCCCCAGGGGTCTTTGCACCTGGAGGGGGCTGGTGAAGCCACCTGGCGGACCGGGAGTTTCCTCTCTTCATATGCGGCGGAGAAGCACATGGTCCCCCTGCAGCTTACGGAGTAAGAATCTCAGCTTTGAACTCTGTCTGTTTTGATTTGTTGGCCTCAATTTCAATATCATATTTAGTAAATTAATGGTCCTCCTCAGATTGGTGCTGCTGTTTTGTTTTAGATCCGTCTGCAATTTCCCTAGCCTTCCCCTTTTCTCTTTGTTTTTCCCAGGGCATGCGTCCGTGGGTCCCCTGCCACATTAGCCACGGGAATGGTCCGGGCATGCCCCTAAACCACCGACTCTTTCTTTCTTCCTTTCCCTCTTTTCTGGGCCTGTGGGCCTGCTGTCCCCCTGTCACGGACACAGATCCCGAGATAACTCCGTGACAGATGGGGAGCACAGACATGGTGTCTGGAGATGGGGTTGGGATGAGGATGGGATGGGGATAGGGAGCAATGGAGATATGGAAAGAGGGTTGGAGAAAGGTAATGAAGGGAGAAAGGAATTCAGAAATGGATGAAGTAGGGGACTGAGGGAAGGAGGAAGAAATGGATGGATGAAGAGATGGAGAATTCAGTGAAGAGTATTGAAGGGATAGCGAAATGGATGAGGAATGATGGAAGCAGAAATTGATGAAGGAGAAATAGAGATGGTCAGAGGGCAGCAGAAGCCTCCCAGAAGGACAACTAATCTAACCACTGCTCCTCCTCTTTCCCCAGCCCCATCCTGCTCATCCAAACACCCACAGGAGCCATGTACCACCATCCCAAACCCTGTCCCCAACCCCAACATCATACCCAGACAATTCCTCTCCAATGCCACCTGCTAAGCCCTGGCCGTGGGCCATGTCCGCACCTTTGACCACCTCCAGCACAATTTCTCAAGTTCGTGTCTCTATCTTTTGGCTGAACACTGCTTCAGAAACAAGAGCCCCAGATTCTTCTGTGTCCTCATCTGGAGTGGCCCCGGTAGTGTCGTCGGTACCGAAGTCCATGTGTTCCACACTATGGGGGAGCTGGAGCCCAGGCGGGTGCTGGTAAGTAGCACTTGGGATGAGTAAGGGAAGAGGAGGAGTACTGAGTAAAGCATGAATAGAGATCAAATGGGCTTCAGAAGTGGTGGGATGGGACATAGAGCCCATTGAAGGCCCCAAGAACCCAGGAACATAGGGAGAGAACCCAACATTCCAAGGGGCGCACAGAATTCTGGGTGGGATCCTGGCACCCAAAAAGGGACCGAAGACATGGGAGGGCCTGCCCTCAATGTCCCCTTCTCCCCACAGCACCCAGCTGTCCTAAGGGCACACACTGCGCTCTTTGTGTCCTGGACTGCACCTATGGGTTCTGCAAGGGCTGCAAGGGCTGTGTTTCTCCCAGTGGCCCCCATTGTGGTGACAAGTGCTCAGCAGTGCCAGCGATGGGGGGTGCCAGGCTGTGGGGACACACCACTACCTGAGCTTTGATGCAACAGCTATGGCTGTTGGGGACAACTACACCTGTGTGGCGGCACAGAGCTGCAGCACAGCCAGAGCCCACCATCCCTTCGAGGTGACCACCTCTGACCCCTGGGGCAGGCTAAGCAACCTCAGCATTGCTGTCATCATGCACCACCACTGCTTTGTGCTGCACTCCAGGAAACACCAGGTGATGAGGAAGAGGAGGTTGTGGGGTGGGAATGGAGAGATGGAAGGGTTGCAGTGGGGGATATACAGGGGGCTGGCAGTGGGAGGATGGGGGTGGAGGGTGGCATGGAGAACATGGAAGGAGAGATGGACAGAAAACTGAGGTGAAAGGATGGATGGAGAAGAGGATGGATGGAGAAGGTATGGAGAAGGACAGAAAGGAAGTGATGAATAGTGGGAGAGATGGCCCACAAGGGTGACACCATCTTCCTCGTCATGGACTTCAGCCTCTGTGTGGCTGTCGGCCCCAGGGACATGCTGGCTGTCACCATGTGCCCACCAGCTACCACAATGTCACGTGCAGCCTCTGCAGCAACTTCAGTGGCCATCTCTACACTGACTGCCTCATCCAGAGCAGCACTGCCACATGTCACCGCCTCAGTCCTGGTCCCAAGTGTCCCCTCTGCCAGCAATCCCCCAAGGATGAATGAGTGGGCAGTGGCAATGGCCGGGGCTCCTTGCCAGCCCCCCCAGTGCCCAGGCCCGAGTAGCACTGTCCAGGGACACCACTGGCCCCATCTGTCCCCCTCCAAAAACAAGCTGATGCTTTTATCCTGGTTTTAGTGTATGTGCACGGACTGTCTGACCACCAAAGGGCAATCTTTGAACCTACGCGCCTGAACTGGAATGATCCTCGGTGTCACAGGAGTGGCTGCAGCTGCAGTAACCATACTGAAAATGTAACTATCTGAAGACCCACATGCAGAACAAACCATACAGTGAACGATGAAGGAACCTAGGAAAGACAGTTGTGTTTTTGGAACAGTAACGAGGCACCAGTAACAAATCATGGAAAGGTTGCCCCCTGTGCGCTGCACCTTGCACTCTCCTGCTGGCCACTCTTAGAGTACATGATCCAGCTCAGGGTACAGAGGTATCCTCGGGAGGGGAGGAGGGTGAGCTAACATAGGCAGAGGACACTGTTGCCTCTGCAGGGACACCCACAATATGCTGAGACTACTGATCCCGCACCTTATGTCCAACCCGAGATCTGCTGGCTAATCATCCTTTGAGGATCTCCTAGTGGATATGTATGCAATAACATGTTTAAAAACTTGCTTTGCCTGACTGTGTGTGAACATGTGTTTTGTGGGGATGCCTCATCCCCGATTCTGAACACCTTGATGCAGTGGTACTCCATGCCATGCCATCTTGTGGCAGGCTGTTGGTGAAGAAGCACAGTACAGAGGAGCTGTACTTCCAGTCCCTGTGCTCTCGAGCAGTCTCACATGAGTTCATAGAATCATAGAATGGCCTGGGTTGAAAAGGACCTCAAAGATCATCGAGTTTCAACCCCCCTGCTGAGTGCAGGGTCACCAACCACTAGACCAGGCTGCCCACAGCCACATCCAGCCTGGCCTTGAATGCCTCCAGGGACAGGGCATCCACAGCCTCCTTCGGCAACCTGTTCCGGTGCATCACCAC
>NW_018364566.1:47239-54742 GCF_002078875.1 Numida meleagris | reverse complement strand
GGCTTCGCTGCTTTGGCCCCTCCAGGTTTCGGTCGCGCTCCCATTGTGTACGCGGGCGCCCTGGTTTTGTAGGCATCCACAGCAACCTTGGGGAACGCCGCAGGACCCGGGGTCTGCAAGAGAGTCATGGCCACACGGGGCTGGGATCACATTCAAGGCTCTCTCTTTCCCTGGAAGTCTGCGTTAAGCGAAGGTGCAGCAGGCTTGGAAGCCCCTGTGGCACAGGGAGAGCAGCCCAGATTCAGATGCTAGTATGGAAAAGAGGAGCAGCAGAGCTCACCTTGGCAAGGTCTTCATCAAAGCGACCGCGCTGGCTCCTTCCTCTCATGGTGTAGCAGGGGCTGGCCGATGTGTAGGCTGTGTTGGGCCCCATCAGCCTGGGCAATGTGTAGGTGCCAGGACCTGCAAGAGGAGCAGCAGAGAGCGTGTGCGCGAGGGGCTGGAGGAGACGGAAGCAGCAGAGAGGGGCAGCCTGCCCAGCCTGCCGGTGGGAGCAGGAGGGAGGTCTCGCCCCTCTGCCAGTCCCTCCCTCTACGCTGGCACCGGGGGCGAGTGCCAGCAGCTCCAAGCCTGAGCAGCCGGTGCTGCTGCGGGCCGAGAGGACTTGGTCCTCCTAGAAAGCTTGCAGCCCCAGCGCCGCGTTCTGCCAAGCAGGCCGTGCAGTAGGCCCGCTGCTGGTGCTGAGCAGCAGTCCGTCCCGGGAGGATGCTCAGGCTGAAGGGTCTGTCTTTGCCAGGGTCAGCGTACCTGGAGGGCGGTCAGTTCGGACAGGCTCCCGCCGGAAGGCCATGGACTGCACCGGTGGGCACTTGAAGACGTGCCTGTTGGCGGTCTCGGTGCAATAGTCACCTGGGGCAGAGGAGAAGAGGACGAAAGGCGTGAAGTGCTGGTCTCCTTCTGCAAGCCACCGAGACAATGTCCCGAGGAGAGGTTCTTGTGAAGAGCCGCAGAATTGCTGGAGGACCCAGGCAGCACGCGGGGACACTTTTCTGTGCCCCGCCACTATGTCCTGCCTTGCTGTCCCTGCTGTCAGCCCCCCGCTCCTTGTTCTTTCAGGAGTCGGGGTCCTCATGCCCTCGGCCCGTGGTCCTGGGCAGCTGTCCTTCTCCAAGGGTGTGTTTATCGCTGCTCAGAGTGGTTGTATGTTCTCTCACAAAAGACCTACAGCTCCATCAGGGCGTGAGCTGAGCCAGGGCAAAAGCGCCGCGTGCTCGTCTTGTCTGGGTGAAGTGCTGCAGAAGTGGTACTCACTTGGTCCGGGGGTGACGGTGGTCTCCGTCTTGGGTCGTCCCCGGAGGTGGGCGCCCGGAGACACGTACTTCCCGTTCCTGGTGATGGAGGGCTCCACAAAGTAGCAGGGACCTGGCCCACAGCTCTCTGCTGCAGGCGGTTTGGTCCCTCTAAATGTGTACGCGGGGGCGCGGGCTTTGGTGGGGCTGTGGCCCACGTAACCTAGGAGGAAAAGCAGAGGAGAGCACACCTCTGTGCAGCCGCATGTTTCAAGCTCCTTTGGAACAGGCGCAGTTAAGTGCCTGGCCCCCTGACACTCCCTTCCCGCGTGACTTCTTCCTCCAAGACCAATGCAGGCGAGCTGCGCAGGGCCTCGGGGTGCAGAAGAGTCAGTCCCTAAGTGCAAACGGCTGTGCGAGTGCCTGGCAAAGTCACCAGAAAAAGACAGCGGACTTTTGGCCAGCACGCTGCCTGTACCCAGCAGTTTCCAAAGGACTTCCCGCACCACCCGTGCAGGCACTCCATAGTGAGAGCCCCCTAGGGGTCGACTGTTCTGCAAGGCCCTCTGACGCCTCTCTACAGCTGCAAAGCTGAGTCTGCGCTGGGCAGAAGCGGGCCCCTCTTTTCCTGGGTCACAAGGAGCAGCGCCAGCGGGATCGGCCTTCCTCGGCCGGGCCTGGCTCGCTGCTGCGCCAGAGAGCTGGGAGGCTCTGACAGAAAGGGGAAAGGCTCGGGAGCTGCTCTGCCCCGTGATGTCCCCAGTGCGCCTCACTCACGCCCTGGGGATGGCCACTGTACCTGTTGTCCCCGGGATGGAGTACTGCGGCCCGGGGCTGGGGAACTGGGCCGAGATGAGGCCACGCGGGCGATGAGGTCTCCAGGTCCCCACCCAGGCTCCGTCCATGCTGGCAGGTGCCTCCAAAACCTGAAGGCAAGAGCACAGGAGTTACTGACGGGCTGCCCTGACAGAGGCCGCAGGCGAGCTTTGCTTCCTGTCCCCCGCGCCTTGGAGCCCAGAGGGGGCAGGCAGGAGACAAGTCTCTCCTTTGCTCAGCCGCGAGCTGTCCGCCGCGCGGCTTGCAGCTCCTGAGCCAGAAGGGCCGGCAGCAGTTTCTCCTGCTCACGGCAGTCCTGCCAGCCTCGTGCTGCACGCCCCTCGGGCACACCGGAGCTAAGCCTGCGTCCTGCAGCTGGGCTCTGCAGCCTGAAGCGTGCCTCCCACGCGGCGGGAGCTTCTCCCTCACCTCTCTGAGCCTTGGAGGACGAGCGGGATGAGGCTGAGCTTGTCTGCTGCTGGGGCTGCTCTCAAGCACAGGGCACGGCGAGCGGCTGCGGGCAGCACAGCTCACGAATGAGGCGCCCGGAGCCAGCGGCCAGCTGTCCTTGGGCAGGGCCCGGCGTCGTCATGGGAACGCACTGTGACAGCACACAGGCTCCGCGTGATGTCATCTGTGCTGTGACATCCTGTGCTGGCCTGGAGCCACGCCCCCCAAGCCTTTTCGGCCTTGCACCCCAACCAGTAAAAAGCTGTAGCGCACGCTCCTGACATCTGCAGACGGACTGAGTTCTTAGTTCTAGTCACGTGCCACCCGGGGTTCCTGGGGCTTGATCAGCCTCACCTGCAAGGGAGAGAATCCCAACAGCAAAATGGACTGAAAGTCCCTTCTGTCTGGCTTGCACGGCAAGCTCAGCCGCACCTGCGCTGGAACCAGAACTCCCTCCAAGCGCAGACGACTTGTAGCTGTGCTGTTCCTTGAGCAGCCAGAATTTTGCTCTCCTGAAGTTCACGGTCCTGACTCTGCTTTTAGTCAGGCCTGCATTCCTCCAGATCGCAAACTCCACCAGGGCATGATCACTACAGCCCAGGCTACCTCCAGTCTTAACCCCTCTAATGCATATCTTAACCCCCTCCACACTGGTGAGCACCAGGTCCAGTAAGGCTTCACCTCGGGTCAGTCTGTCTAATACCTGGACCAGGAACTTATCCTCAACTTATCCTTGCCTGCTGCCCGCTGTGATATCCCAGCAGATATTTGGGTGGTTGAAATCCCCCATCAGGACAAGAGCCCGCGAACGCAACACTTCCTGCAGCTGAAGCAAGAAGGCCTCGTCAACAGGCTCCCCCTGATCAGGTGGCCTGTAACAGACCCCAACCACTAGGTCTCCTTTAATGGACTGATCCCTGATTTTAACCCATAAGTTCTCAATCTGGTCATGGCTGTTACGCAGACACCGCTCTTCACAATCTATTCACTTCCTAACATAGATGGCAACTCCCCTCCCTTCCTGCCCTGTCTATCCCTTCTGAAGAGTCTGTAGCCCTCAGTCAGAGTGTTACAATCGTGAGATTCGTTCCACCACGTTTCCATGATAGCAACCAGATCATGATTTTCCAAGCACATCACAGTTTCCAATTCCTCCTGCTTATTTCCCACGCTGAGTGCATTGGTGTAAAGGCACTTCAGCTGGGCTTTCTGACACACTACCTTTCTAGAGGGTCCCTCCCTCAAACTTCCAGAAGAAATCTGAAGTTTTCCCCCACTGCTTCCTAGACATGAGAAGGTTTTGGACGGGGAGTCAGCAACATTACCTCCTCTGAGGAGTTCCCAGCAGATCCTACAGGACAGGTTGGAGGTTTTCCCCTCAATCTCCTACAACGACAACACAGAATAGAATCATAGAATTAGCTAGGTTGGAAAAGACCTACAAGATCACCTAGTCCAACCATCCACCTACCACCANTTTTCAAATATGATGGAGAGCGGCTCGGCAACCACATCAGCCATCTCTCTCAGAACCCTACGATGGATATCACCCGGCCCCATGGTCTTCCATACATTCAGTTTCATGAGGAGGTCTCGAACTTGTTCCGCTGTTACAGTGGGACGGAATGTGCTCCTCTCACCCACACTTCGAGGTTCAGGGTCCTGGCAGACATGGGGAGTCTGACCACCAGTGAAGACTGAGGCAAAGCAACTTACTGAGCACCTCAGCTTTCTCCATGTCTGAAGAAGCCACCTCTCCACCCTCATTTATCAGAGGGGGAACACTCTCCTTGACCTGTCTCCTCCTGCCTGTGTACCTGTCGAACCCCTTCTTGTTATTTTTCACATCCCTAGCCAAGTTCAGCTCTATCTGCGCCTTGGCTTTCCTGTTCTTATCTCTACACATGCGGACAACAGCCCTATATTCCTCCCAGGCTACACAACCCTGCTTGCACTTTGCGTACATTTCCCTCTTTTCCCTCAGTTGAGGCTGCAGGTCCTTGCTCAGCCATGCCGGTCGCCCGCCTCCTCTGCTCGACTTCTTTTGCTGGGGGATGGAGAGCTCTTGCGCTCTCAGGAGGGTGTCCTTGAAGTGCTGCCAGCTCTGTTCTGTTCCTGTGCCCGTAAGGACAGTTTCCCAGGGGATCCCACCCAGCAGTTGCTTGAGCAGCCAGAATTTTGCTTTCCTGAAGTTCACAGTCCTGACTCCGTTTTTTGCCAGGCCTGCATTCCTCCAGATCGCAAACTCCACCAGGGCATGATCACTACAGCCCAGGATGCCTCCAGTCTTAACCCCTCCAATGCTCTTTTTATTTCTCTTTATTTTTTATTTCACTTCTTTATTTTTCATTTTATTTAGTAGCTTTTCTAGATTGGGGCCAGACGTAATTAAGTTGAGAGAAAGAAAAGCAAGGTGTGTGAGTGTGATGATCAGAGCGCTGGAGCACCTCTCCTGTGAAGGCGGTCTGAAGGAGATGGACTCGTTCAGTCTGGAGAAGAGAAGGCTGCGGGGAGACTTCAGAGCGGCCATCCAGTATTTAAAGAGAGATTATAAACAGGAGGAAAATCAACTTTTTTTTACACAGGTAGATAGTGATAAGACAAGGGGGAATGGTTTTAAACTAAGGGAGGGAAGATGTAGATTACACGTCAGGGGGAAGTTTTTCACTGAGAGGGTTGGAACTAGATGATCTTTGAGGTCCCTTCCAATGCAAGCCACTCTATGATTCTCTGATGAACCTGTGATCCCTTGGAATTGCAGGACAACAATCCCGGCCTGTTTCCTTACAGTTAAACCAAAACTTGTTTCTGAAGAGAGCAGGCTTACATGTTACCTGGCCCTGTGTTTGCCCATACAATTTCTGCATTCGGTTCTGATTTAAGAGACAAAGTGTTTTGTTTGTTTTTTAAGGAGTGTAAGCCAAACGATGCCAAAAGATAAGAGAGTTATTAACATGCAGAAGAAAAGCACTAGCCCATGAGGGCTCCATTACTCACTTATTGAAGGTGGTGAATCTGCCACAAGAGGTGGCTATAATACACGTCATGGAACATCAGGCAGGATTTTCAGAGGAGGTGATAGGTAACTGGTTGGCAGACAGAGAAGCTCGCAAAGCAGCACTTCTGCCAGAAGTATCAAAGATCTTCCCCTCAGTCGCCTGGCTGCTGCCAGATCAAATGTGTTTCCTGCCAGAGCAGCAAGCGGTAATTAAAAATAGTGAGGCTTTGCCTGTTCTTTCCTTCAGCACATGGCAAACGTCAGTAATGCAAATCACTGTCAAAGCAAGCCTCAGTGGTTTCCAACTCACTGATGTTTGAAAGGCTTCGTGAAGCGGAGGCACATTCCTGTATGCAGCGGTAAGGAAAAAGGAATAGCAAGAAAGTATACGTAGAGGTACTGAGTTCATTTTATTAACGACTTTCTCATATCGCTGATGTCCAGCAGGCAAAAGCTGGACACTGTGCGTTGTGCTTCTGAGCGCTGTGTTTGCTTTCATTGCACCCATACGTTGAAGGAACAAATGTGGTTTACAGTGGTAGTTACGGAGGTACACGTACACAGCGTTGATACTGGACAAGCTCCAGTCAGAATGAAACCCCTTCAGACCAACGTGGCATTCAGAAGCAGGCATTCTTTTTTTACGGTGCTGATGCATGAGGGATCATTCCACCCAATTGTGAACAAAAGAGCTTCAGCTGACGTGTATTACTTGTGTCACGTATGTAAAGGTTTTCTCGGACGGTACTTACGTACTCAGTACTTTCCCGAAAATCACTAACGTAGGGTTCTGTGTCCTTGCACGTGCTCGGTCTTTCTGTGGTGGTGGTCCTGGGACCCTTGGGGTCCTTTGGTGTGTCCTTCAGTCGAGCTCTGTGGTCCTTTTTGAAGTTCCTCTCGTGGGACGCCTTGCTGAGAACAGCACCAAACTCCGGTTCCCATCATATGAGCGGCCTCGTGGCTGTGTAAGCAGGAACTTTCTGCAAATAACCAGTCTCAATCTTCTGTTACCTAAAAACTTGTCATGAAACAATTCCCTCCTTTGCGACTTACAGGGTATGCCTGCTTCCTTGACCACCTAGTTCCTATACCTTGAGGATACATCTGGACGACTGTACATTACTGATGGAAGGTAATTTGCATGTACTACTATATAAGGCAAACACTGCAGAAGCTGAAAATTTCCCTTTGCTTGATTAAAGGTATCGGTATAATCACTCGAATCATAGGCTCATAGAGTCATTCAGGTAGGAAAGAGCAACAAGATCATCCAGTCCAACCATCGACCCATGCCTGTGACAACATCACTCAGTGCAACATCTACCCTTTTCCTGAATGCCTCCCGGGATGGTGACTTCACTGCCTCCCTGGGCAGCCTGTGCCAATCCCACTCTTTCTGAGAAAAAATGTTCCCTAATATCCAACCTGGACCTTCCCTGGTGCAACTTGAGGCCATCACCTCTCATCCACTTGCTGTTACCTGGGAGCAGAGGCCAACCCCCACTTGTCACAACCTCCTAATAGGGCTGCAAGCGCACGCTGCTGGCTCATGTTAACTATTTCACCTACCTGGACCCCAAAGTCCTTCTCTGCAGGGCTGCTCCCAGTGAGTTCTTCTCCTGGTCTGTGCATATATCTGGGATTGCCCTGAAACATGGACAACAATACCCTGCACTCAGGCTTGTTGAACCTCATTAGGTTCCTGTGGGCCCACTTTTCAAGCCTGTCCATGTCCCTCTGGATGGCATCTCTCCCTTCTGTTGTGTCAGCTGCATCACACAGCTTGGTGTCATCTGCAAGCTTGCTGAGGGAGCACTCAAGATCGTCCCCTTCCCTTCCAGGCAAGCAAACAGGGCCTTTCGGACTTTGCTGATTTTTCCACGAGCAGAGGGGTCGTGTAGAGGGAATGCGAGATTCCAAAGGTGGATGCAGGTGCCTGGGGCTTGATCAGCGTCACCTGGAAGGGGGAAAAGGAAAGGCAGATCAGCAAGGGCCCTCCTCACCTTGCCT
>NW_018364566.1:15196-41049 GCF_002078875.1 Numida meleagris | reverse complement strand
GCCCAAAACTGGACACAGTACTCGAGGTGGGGCCTCACTAGGGCTGAGTACAGAGGGACAATGACTTCCCTACTCCTACTGGCAACACTATTTCTGATCCAAGCCAGGATGCCATTGGCCTTCTTGGCCACCTGGGCACACTGCTGGCTCATGTTCAGCTGAGCATCGACTAATACCCCCAGGTCCATTTCCTCCACACTACCTTCCAGCCACTCTGCCCCAGGCCTGTAGCGTTGCCTGGGGTTGTTGTGGCCGAAGTGCAGGACCCAGCACTTGGTCTTGTTGAACTTCATCCCATTGGCTTCAGCCCAGAGATCCAGCCTGCCAGATCTCTCTGTAGGGCCTCTCTACCCCCAGGCAGATCGACACTTCCTGCCAGCTTGGTGTCATCTGCAAACTTACTGAGGGTGCTCTCAATGCCCTCATCCAGGTCATCAATAAAGATATTGAAGAGGACAGGCCCCAGCACCCCTGGGGAACACCACTCATGACTGGTCGCCAGCTAGATTTAACTCCATTCACCACCACTCTCTGGGCCCGGCCCTCCAGCCAGCTCCTTACCCAGCAAAGGGTGTACCTGTCCACCCAAGCCCTTCTCTGTCCCACTGACCACCACCCTCTTCCCCCATCAAATCTAGTTGAAATTTCCGAACTACTCACTCCACCCTATCGAGTGTCATTTTATCCCTATTCCCCTTCATACTGACTCCCCCAGAAAACTCCTGTTCCCAGAAACCTCCGTTATGATCCTTCAGGCCCATGGCAGCTCCTGATTCCCTCCAGAACAATACCCCATCACATCCTGTGCAGCCCCAGGCATCACAGCTCTAGGGATTGAAGACCATTCACTGTGGGACATGGCATCAGCACAAAACTCCTGAACTAGATCTGGAGACCTGATTGACCATCCTGGGAGTCCAATCCCATCACACTCAGCACACAGAAAAGAAGTGTCCTGGTTTCAGATGGGACAGATCTTTCCTTCCGAGTGTCTGGCATGGCACTTTATTTTGTCCTTAGGAGAAAAACAACATTGATAACACATCGATGTTTCAGCTGTTGTTGAGCACTGCTGTATGGTGCCAAGGATGTTTCAGTTTCTCAGCTTCTCCTACTGCCTGGACAGCAAGGGGCTGGAGGGCACAAGGACCTGAGAGGGACAAAAGCAGGACAGGTGCCAAAGGGGTATCCCATATCAGGTGACATCATGCCATAAAAGCTTGAAAACCAGTGAGGAGATGGCCAAGCAGGCGGCCATGGTTTGGGGATGGGCTGGGCATCAGACGGTGGGCAGTGAGCAATTGCACTGCACATCACTTGTTTTGTACCTTTGTGTGTTTGTGTATCTTATTATACATTATCATTACTATAATCTTTTTTTTTCTGTTAGTAGATAGTTTTTATCTCAACTCTAGTGTTCTACTTTTCTGTTCTGTTTTTTCTCAGTCTCTCTGCCATTCCACTGGGATGGAGCGGAATGAGTAAACAACTGTGTGGTGCTGACCTACCTGACAGGCTAAACCACCCCCACAAGGGAAACAAGCAGCCTTTGTGCAGTCTACTCCTTGGGCATGTTCTTGATGCAAACTCTCAAGGAAGACCTGAGGCTGCAGGCACTGCCCTGAGCAGATCCCCGTTTAGGACAGAAGTACTGTGGTGGAGGGCAGCTCCATCACAGCAGCGCTCACTGCCTATCCCTGCCTGTGGCCCCAGCACAGCCACACAGCAGCACTGACACCAAGCACCTGGAGCAGTGAGGCCTTGCACCAACACTAGGGCTTAGAAGGAGAGCGTGGACGGGGACAGGGAGCAGCTCTGCATGGAGCAAGCGCTGGTGCCTCCTGGCACTGCTGCGCTGGGACAGTTTTTCTCTCCACCTCTGCATACAGGCACTGCTCCTGCAGCTCCATGGATGGCCTTGCAAGAAGGATGTCAGACAAAGTCATTGCTGGGTCCTTTGTTTCATTAACATTTACAAACAGCCTCATGTACAGAGTCTCTTGTCTATGCTGTATAGGAACAAACAAAATAGGAAGTGGGATGAATAATGGCATATTAATGGGCAATATCAGAAGAGTTAGAAGAAAGAAAACAGACAAAAATCAAAATGGGCTGCTCCTGCAATAAGTTGCATTACAAAATAGGCTGCTCCTGCTGTCAGTTACATTACAAATCATACACAGATGAAGATGGGCAGTTCAGAGCTCATGAAAAAAGTCTAGTTATCAGTTTCAACAACACACCCTTTGTGGGAAGTATTTGATGGACAGTGGGCATATAATGAAGGAGCAAGTTTGACAGGGACTATTCGCCTTCCGACTATTCGCCGCTGCCCCCTCAATGCCTCAGTACACACCGAGCAGTGGTTCTCTGGTGTGTGACTGCTACCCGATGGCAGACGTGCATATCATCAGTGGGTCACCTCAAGTTGTAGAACTAGCTGCGGTAGCTCAAGCTTTTCAAATTTTTGCAGAGCAAAAGCTTAAAATAATAACTAACTCTTTGTATGTTACAGGTGTCATCCTTCAGCAGATTGAAGGATCTTTTCTTAAGGAAGTTAACAACCCTGCTTTGTTCGCGCAGTTCAAGCGAGTTTTGCATTATCTAGAATGGATGCCTGTGTGTGAGTGTGTGTATGTTGACTAAGACTCATGACCCTCTGTGCAGCTCTGAGTGCATGGTTTGCTTGTCTCTGCTCCTGAGACATCCTGTCTCTCAGATCCAAACGTACTCTGACACAGCACCACTCAGCTTTAGCCACACTCACCAAGTTAGGATGTTAGCCAGCTAAGGAAAGGAATGCCCCTAGCGATGCTCTAGCACGCTTGCCCACTAATATTGATTCTATCCGACATGCAACTCTATGAATTTGTGCAACCATTGATTTTCTATTAGTCCAAAGGCATGGCTGTGAGCACTCTAAAAGGATGTGCTGTACAAATTTTAGTGATCATTCAAAACCAGTATGTCAGAGTATACAAAAGTTGAAGATTTTCTCTAATCAGTGACAGGTACACACAGAATGGGACCCTCAGGGACTCTATTCCAGGTTGCAGAAACTTGGGCCATGGGCCAAACAAGTGTTCATTCTTTTTTAATGGGTTTAACAGTATTTCTTGTCATTATGCTATGTTTGCCTTGTATCTTTTCTTATGTTTAGTGTGTTGTCAATCAAGGCCTTGATTATGATTGTTATATTATTAATATGATCAGTGCTATTATTTTATAGAATAGTAATAGTTTGCTAATAAATAAGAAAAAGGGGGAAATGTGAGAAGTATTTGATGGACAGTGGGCATATTTATTAGAACATGCTCGAGTAATCCCTAGAGTGTCCTTGGAGGCCTGAGACGAGGAACAGCTGCTGTGTTGCAAGGTCGAACATCTACGCCTCCAGGTTGTGCTTTACAGGACTGCTAACCACTGTCTAACTGCAAGAGTGCCTATGTGGTGATATCCGCTGTCCAACTAACAGTGTTGTAGCGCACGACGCCTACCTGATGCTCTATAAATGTTGTAGTCAAATTGCAATAAATTAAGCACTACGCGATAACCATATTGGTACAGCGGGTGACTTCAGCGTGCGCGTTGCAACAACCCTTAAGCTCCTGGTTCCTCACACTATAGGTGAGGGGGTTCAATGCTGGAGACACCACTGAGTGCAGAACTGCCAGCACCAGGCCCAGGGATGAGGAGGAGATGGAGGGGAGCTTCAGGTTGACAAACACGGCAGTGCTGACCAGCAAGGAGACTGCAGCCAGGTGAGGAAGGCACGTGGAAAAGGCTCTGTGCCGTCCCTGCTCAGGACGCATCCTCTGCACGGCCCTGAAGATCTGCACCTAGGAGAAAAGAATGGAAAAAAAAATACCCAGGTGCTAAAGAGACATCAGTCACGACAACCCAAATTTCCCTGAGGTTGGAGTGTGAGCAGGAGAGCTTGAGTGTCTGGGGCAGTCCACAGCAGAACTGGTTCACAGCATTGCCTTGGCAGAGTGGCAGTGAGAATGCACTGCCAGTGTGCTGCAGAGCAGTGAGGACCCCACCGCCCCAGGCAGCTGCTGCCATGGTGGCACAAGCTCTGCTGTCCAGGAGGGTCCTGCAGTGCAGGGGCTTGCAGATGGCAGTGCAGCAGTGTCTTGGTTTCATCGGTGCTCCATACCATCGCATCACGTTGCAGGCTGCTGGTGCTGAGCACAGCGCTCTGTGGAGCTGCACTCCCTGGTTCTGTGGTTCCAGCAGTCTCAGCCATTCCCACGTGCGTTCCAGCTGTCCAAGAGGAAGATACGCTGAGAAGGAACAGACCATGATTTCCAGGAGTCTGCAGCACTCCCTGAATGATCTCTGAATCCAGGTGATGGACAGAGCAGTGAGCAGCATGGCCAGAACTTCCCTCTCTGCCATTTGTTTGATTTATTTCCTGTAACTTCTTTCCATAGAAAAACATTTGACTTGGAAGGGACCTTCAAAGGCCATCTAGTCCAACTCCCCTGCAATGCACAGGGACACCTACAGCTCGATCAGGTTCTCAGAGCCCCGTCCAGCCTGATCTTTATCTTATATCCTTTTACCATTAGTAGTAAATTTGTTCTCTCTCCTTATCTTAATTGGGTCGTTCTGTTTTTCTCTTCTCCCTAAAAGGGGAACAGGGGGGTGAAAGGGACCAGAGAGGCCTTCTCCCCCTTCTTCTCCCCCATTGCACCTGCAGCCACAACAGCATCCTTGAATTGTTGTTAAGCCCCAGGGTCTGGTGTAATTTGTGACAGCCTCAGAACTGAGAAACCATGAGTGCAAAATGGGAACAACAGTGTCCTTACATGACTCATGACCAAATAAGGGCAAAATGAGTAAGGGGAGCACTCCCAAAATGGCCACCAAAGGTCAAGTGAACCCCCATAAAACCCATGCAAGCACAGGTGGCCAGGAAAGCAACTGAAAGGGGATGGACTATGGTGATTGTTTCTTATGCACATGTAGGTAGTAGATGTTTCTTCTGTACTAACAAGATTGAGTACATACATCCAAGGTTGAGTACACTAAATCCATAAAAAAGACATGCTTGATTTGTAGAAATAGTCCTCCTGGCACCTGTGCAGAAAAATAAACAACACTTCCTCTCTAAACATACCTTGTGAATGTGTTTCAGAAGTGCATGACTGTTACGTGTTCAGTAACATTGCCCTGCTCAGTGCCCCATGGGCATGGTCTGCAGGGCCCCAAGATCTCTACCTGCTTCCTTCCCCTGTGCGCTCACCAAGGTGCAGCTCTGCAGAGCACCCAGCAGAGGGCTCATTCTGCCCACGATCACAACCAGATCGCGGTGCCCCAGCTGCCCCCAGCACCCATCAGCTTGCACAAGGGTTTTCTTTGTGGTAACGGCCAGCACGCAGGGTGGGAGGCTGTCTCAGGGACACGTGCTGGGGACAGAGGCTGAGGAACAGCCTGGGAGCCTGTGAGTGTGAAAAATGATTGGAAAGACACTGTAGAGTGCTGGATGAGAGAGCAACAAACAACATGGACAGAAGAGAGATGTGAGTTTCAGATCATTTATATTTTGCTGTACTCTTGGTCTACTCCTGGTAGCTTTAACTCAGACTCATGACCAAGCTGTGGCAGACTATGCTATTAAAAACTAAACTCACCTTCTTATATGAAATGTTCACAAGATGTATGTTTGCCTTGAAAGCCTGGGCTTTCTGATTTTATGTAAAGGTTTCAATTACTACTACAATTAAGATGGAACAATTTGCAAAATTACGCCAAGTGACAGAATTTTGACAAATTTCACTAATGCAAGCCCTTAGTGTACAGCTCTCCAGGTTTTTCACTGGTCTCTGATAACTTTGAGGGAAGTGTAACAAATAAATGGAGAGAAGGTCATGAGAGGTAGTTATGAACTGCTGAATTATGGAAATACACCCATTGACTCCGAAGGCACGTCCAAGGAACATACAGACTGGTGGGCTGAAAAACACCACTGCTTACAAGAGACACCACAACTCAGAACAGGGCAAATGATCGGTACACTTTTCTTGGGATAAAGTTCTAAATTAACATTAGGATCAGAGGAAGTAACACTTAGGTCATAACAGTAACTCCAAAGACAATATAAGGCTTCTTTAGTCAGCCCAGATGTATTTCACCAGGCTTCAAGGGCTTTTTGTAGATGCACAGAGTCAGACACCACCTACAATCAGAAAGTAACGTGAGAGTTTTTTTATTAATTATGGAAAAAAAAAAAAAAAAAAAAAAACCACCCTAGATCATCCCTGCAAGGAGTATTTAAATTTTAATGGCAAAGGGTGGAAACAGACTTGTAGAAAAAAAGCTACTGTTTACATTCTGGAAAGAAATATCTCTCTTGACTCCTCCCCTTTCAACTTGGGAGTACAGAGAGAAATGCACACTAGCTACCTGGAGTGTATTCCACCTGCAGACACCCAAAGCAGCAGTCACGGTGCTGTGAAGATTCCCAGAGGAGATCCACAATGCTCTTCTAATTGCACTGAGGAAGAGATGTTGTGGAGGGGACTCACCCTCTCTCACTGAAAGCACCACGTGGTCTGCCCAGCTGGCTCCTTGCTGGAGGTTTGCTATCAGTTGGGCAGGACGTATGCAAGGCACACTCATCCAGTCTGCTTTGTGCTGCCTTCACTTGGATGTTCCTCAGGTTTTTTCAGATGGAGGCCATGAGATTCCCAGGAAGGCTGGAGCTTGTTACCTTGGCAATGTCCCTGGGACTGGACAAGGCATACAAGGGGAAACTTGTATCCTACAGCTCCTCTCAGAGCTGTAGGTAACCTAATCTTCCATCTCATCTGTCAGCATTGTTTCTAAAGGGGAGGGAACAGAGGGGGTCAGGAAGAAACATCGTTTTGGCAACAAGCTTAGCAAACAGTGAACGGTGCTTTAAACAAGGAATGGTTGGGGAGATCAGTGGTGAGGGGACCCATGGGGAGAATCCCTGTGGTGAGGAGAGTAGGACAGGGATTATAAACAAAAAAGGGATTATACAGCAAAAGGTGAGGAGTGCTAGGAACAAGAGGGAGCTCAAGAACGATGGAGGTGCAGTAGCAGAGGTGTTCAGGGAACCTGCAGACTTCATGGACAGGCTCCACCAAGCAGAATAACAAAGGAAACAAGCAGGCACAGCAGCAGATGTCTGTCTGCAGAGTGATACTGCTCATCCCATCTTATCTTACTGCTTTCCTGTTTGATGGATGCATAGAGGCAATAAAATGCAACTGTAGCTGGGTATCTAGTGGCATCTTCTCCACAGCTGAAAAGGCAGAGGTGACCCAGGAGCTCTCTCCCACGATGGAGAAGTAGACCTTGATGACTGAGTCACACTTTTCCTGACATTTTTTGGTACTGTACCAGTCCTGGGTGATGGAGAGGGGGCAGGGGAAGGACTGAGTGGAGGCAGAGCAGGGTCTGGAGAAGGAAGAGCAGGGGCAAAGGAAAGGTGGAGACCTTCACTTTGGAGCTCTCTGTTGAGAGCTCCAAGCTGTGCCCCGGCTGCAGGCACCCCTGAGCTGCTCTGGGATGCAGGGAAGGGGAGGGAGCCTGGCTGGAGGGTGCCTGGCTCCTTACTTTTTCCATCAAACATGAGAGCATCCACTGAAGCACACGCTCAGGCTTCTCGTACACACAAGCATGTGCTGGTAGTTGATGAAGTGCAGCAGTGCCTGCAAAGAGAGAAGCTGCTGGTCTCCGCCCTGGGAGCTGCTGCTCCAACAGGAGCTCTGGGATCTGCCCCACTGGGAAGGCAGCACAGAGTTGCAGGGATGGGATCCTGTGCAGGAAGGACAGGTGCCAGGAGTCTATGCCACCACAGCAGGGACACTCAAGTCCCTTGGCATGTGGAACTCCCTCAGTTACCCCTCTCTTTGAAACAGCCAGACCTGAAAGATAATGCCTGCCCTGGAGATGTGGCAGTTGTGCACCAAGGCATGATTTCCATTGCTGTCACAGTTTGCAAGAGGACAGAGGGTTGTAGAAGAGCACCTGCAGCACTGCACGGGGCACCTCACCCTAACGCCATCCCCAAGGAAGGCACGAGGGTGGGAAAGGAAAGCTGGGCCTCCACCATGCCTGAGTCTCCAGTGTTCTTGGGACAAGGAGCCAGGGAGCAGCCTAAAGGGACTCAGGCTCTGGCAGCTCAGCAAGAACATACCTGGGCAGAGCTTTTTCCCCTCTTCTGGTATGTCCACATTTGGAAGAAAAAGAAGACACTGTTGACACAGGAATTCAGGATCCTCTCTCTTTTGCTTTCCAGTGCCATCTCAACTGTGCTGGAAGAGGAGAGAGGAGCCTGTTGGGCATGGTGCCTCAAGGCTCTGGACAGGAGGACATGGACCTCCACAGGGAGAGGAAAGCCTCCCTGCAAGCTTCAGGGCCACCAGGAGCCTGCCTCAGGTCTCTGCTGGCCAAACCAGGAGCTGGGCAGCTACCTCTGCCCAGCTCTTTCCTTCTCTGAGCACCCTGTTTGTGAGCCTGCTTGGGTGGGGGGGGGGGGTGCAGGGGTTTCTCGTTCCAGTACTCATCTATCTTGGCCGTTGCAAACTGCAACCGATCTCAACAATCTAAATACACTCTAATCTAAATACATTTTATGCTGGACAGTTGTCCCTCCCCAAATTGTTCAGTAATTGAGTCTGCCGGCTCCCTCAAGGCATGGTTGTACACCAAATTCCTTCAGGGAGAGCCATAACAAATATCCCCCAGCAAGATGGGAACTTCATTTGTTGTTTTTCCACAGACCCCAGGTTTCCACAGGTAGTCCACCAATTATTACAATTTTCAACAAGTTTCCTCTGCAATTTCCACAACCAACTCCTCCATGTCTGGAATGTGCAAATTGCCTTCACACACCATAACACACACAGACTGCAGCAGCTACATAAGTAAAAAGCAAAGCTTAACACAGTCTGCAGATCCACCACATACACACACCACAGAGACAGAAAAAAATAAAAAGCTCGGTGCCGTTACAGTAGTACTCACATACCCATGTTCACATACAAAATCACAATGCCGGCAACCATAATGTAACACAATTAACAATAAACCAAGTGCTTCTGTTTCTCTCGGGGGGCTTGAATCTCTCAAGCACCCCCTTTAACGGGGACTTGAACCCTGTTTCTCTTAGGGGGCTGCTCTCAAGCACCCCTTCACCCTGTTATTTTGGGAAACATGGGAGCCCACCCGCCACACTCGGGACGTCTCCCTGCTCACGTGTGGGATGCCTACTCGGGGATCCCCTTCCCCTTGTTCTCCGTACATGATACAGACTTCTGTCACCCTTTACCAGAGGCAATAAAAAGGAATGCCTTACCGTATTCCAGGGAACTTGCAGCTGGTCCCAATGGAGAAGGGAACGGGGTGAGCTCCCCAAGAATCACTCGGTGTGCGTGCTGAACGGAGGTCCCCTCTGGTCCTTCAGTCCATGAGATATCAGTTGCAGAGCCCCACCTGGGTTGCCAAAAATTGTCATCCGAAATCCGGGAAGAAAACTGTCTAACTCCAATATGGCATTAGAAAGCGGCATTCCTTTATTCCTCATGATGCGCACTGGATGACTTGACAAGCAAGCGCACCCTCTCAGAGTTCAGGTTCTACATTTGAACAGTTAAGACATACATATGCAGAACATTGGCATATTCGTTCTTTTTCAAGGACTCCTAGATATGTGCTAATGTCCCTTTGGGCATGCTCAGCGGTATTTAGGGTGGTCAAGTCCTCACCTACTTCTTGCCCTTTTTTCCACCATCAGTTGCACCACTGAAGCCTTTGACCCACTTCCATCCACTTTTCCCCAGTTTGGAAGATTTCCATGGCTTATTAGGCCACAGTGAACCACTTTTTAAAAACAATGTACGTAGAGCCCAAGGAAAATGTCCTTGCATGCTTTTAGGCAAAAGATAAAAGTATTCTATTGTGACTCCAGTACTTCTCATGAGACAAAATCATTCAGGAAGAAGATAAAAGTATTCTTTTATGTCCCAAGTGCAAAATTATTGAGGAAAAACAAGACTGACTGTTCACCCACTAAAGCTCAAACGGAAAGTTTCAGAGCTATCACTAATGGATTCCTTTTGCTAAACTAATATATTGGTTCTTAAACTAATGTACTAATCCCTATTGCTAAACAAACCAACCTATATCACAAGTGACGTTGCTGCTGAGGTCTACCATGTGGATGTAGTGGCAGGGGGATCATGGGGTCCTCCATGGTGCTGGAGACTTCTTCACTGCAGGGCAGGAGACATTGCTGGAGCGCGCTGTGGGGCAGAACAGCTTGCTGAGATTCAGTGTGGGTGGCGGATCTTGAAACAGGGTACAAGAAGTTGCTGTAGGGCACCTTGAGATGAGGTGAAGGACGCTTGCAAACGGGTGGCAGGCCCTGCCGTGGGGCAGGAGCTTTCTGCCAGGCAAATCAGGGAGAAGGAGATCATAGCTGGGGCAGAGGAACTCACCGTGGGGTACGACACTCGGCAGTGGGGCAGGCGGACCTGGAAATGCCTTCTTCCTTTTTCTTTTCCTCTTCCCCTTTGCCCGGGTCCAACCCTGCAGACCAACGAGAACCGGCCCATTGGGCTGCCCCAGGACCGGGGTCCCGCAACCAAAATACCGCACCCCAGGCAGGAGTTAACCCGGGCAGGGTTTGCCCTCGGGCTGGATTTATCCCCACTGTAGGGTATCCGTCCAGTTAAGGGATTAGGATGAATATTAGGGGGTTGAGTTAGGCCCAAACGGTGTTTGAAGCCTCCGGGTGGGCCCGAGCGCTGTTGCTATGCAACTGGCGCTGCCATTTCGTCCACTGCACCCGAAGGGAGGAAAAGAAGAAAAGGGCGTGGCCGTTCCCTCTGTTCCTTCTCCCCGCCGCCACCGCGAGTCCCCATTGGCTGGATGCACTGCCATTTGCTGGGCGATGGCTGCCATTGGCTTGGAGAGCGGGCGAGTCTGAGGGTGGGAGAGAGGTTGTAGCTGCCCCGAAAGGTGGGCGCCCGAAAGGGTCAGAAATTGTGTTGGGGGTTCTACAGCACACCGAGTGCCACCCACTGAGGGGTTGTGTCACCCCGACGGTGCTCCTTGAGGTGCTGTCACCCCTGGTGTCCCCCAGTACCACCCATTGAGGGACTGTGTCACCCTCGGTGTCACCCAGTGCCATCTCCACACTTCAACCCAAATGAATGCCACAGAGTCATGGAATAATGGCGTTATTGCAGGGGTAACGAGGTTACTGCAGGAAAAACATAACAGTGCCACTATAGGAATTATAGGGTTACTGTACGATAATGCGGTTACTGCAGGGATAAAAGGGGTCAGATGGGCACAGGGACGAAGGGACATGTGGACACGGGAATACAGGGACACGGGCACAGGAGCTTTGCTGAGGATCTTTATTGGTGTTTATTACAGGACAATGGGCTGTGTCCTCTAGAGGATCTGGTGGGGACATCTAGGGATGATCAAGTCCTCATGCAACAGAAAGGGGATAGCACAGGGGTCACACCAATGTGCCATCCTAAAAGACAAAGTACAGAAGGTGACCTTATGGGGTCTGTATGGCACCAGAACCCTTTGGGTCCGCAGAGAGTCTGGATGGCACCAGAACGTTCCGGTACTTACGATGACTTTATGAGGTCCCTATGGTACTGTGATGTTTGCCTGCACCACATAGGGACAGTGCTGTCCTTGGATCATGGATGATCTCCTCCATGCCTCCCAACTCAGAGCTCTTTGGTGTCCCCCTACAGCCCAGGACTCTTCTGGGGACAGGGGACACCCAATGTCGTTCACCTAGGTAAGAAGATCAACAACTGTGGGTTGCGGGAGCTCCAGCACCACGACATGCAGGAGGGCCCGCTTCCCTCTTAGCAACTTAAGCTGTAGCGGGAGAAATGGGGAGACCCCAGTGGGCACCAGGACATGCTTAGAGCCCACAGAGGGCTCAGGGTTCCCCAAATTGGCTGCACCCTGAGGGCACCCCAATACTCACTCCTTCATCAAAAGCTTCGCTTGCTCTCACCTCAAAATTTTCCAGGAGCTAAGGAAGGAGGATGAAGGACAGTTTGGGCTGGAGTTCATCGAGAATAGTATCCCCATGGGTGTCCCCATTGACCTCGACCCTATATGGCCCTCCCTTGGACTTAGAGGGAAAATCCTTGCTGGTCATCATAGACCCAATTGCTCCCAGTTGTCATCAGGAGTCTTTGGAATGCAGGGACCTTGGGGGGGGGGGGGGTGGAGACCAGGAGGTGGGGACCCAAAGAAGGAAACAAGGGGACCCAAGAACAAGAAACTGAAAGGATCCAAGGAAAGGGGACAGAGGTCCAAAGAGAACAAAGCAAGGTAACCCAAAGAGAAGAAACCAAGGAGACCCAGAGAAAGGGAATCAGTGGACCGAAGGAGGGGGAACAGAGGGCACCCAAAGAGAAAGGACTCAAGGAGAAAGAACCAAGAGGCCCCAAAGAGAGGGAACCAAGGGACAGAGAGGACCCAAAGAAAAGGAACTGAGAGTGGCAACAGAGAAGAAGGTCCCCAGCCAGCCACTGTCACTGAGACCCAATCCCCACACCTGAGCATGTGCATGGAGGCACATGGAGAAGAGGAGCAGAGGGTTAGAGAGCAGTGTGAGGTGGAGCATGGCTGCCTTCATCTTCCTCCGTAGGAGCTGAGTGAGGCTGCAGAAGGCCAGGGCGGCATTTATCCCCCCAGGGCCCCTCCCAGCTCCCCAGATGCCTCCAAGCTTTGCAGAGCCCCCTGGCATGGACCGCACCCAGCATGCAGCCAGCCCCTGCACCTGGTTGTGGGAAGGAGCCAGGGGTCAGAGGACAGGCACTGAGCACTGGGATCCTGATGGCACCCAGACTCAAAGCCACCGAGTCCCAGTGCCTGACATCCCCTGACTGCAGGGATATGGGGACATGGGGATAACATGGAGATATCCCTGAGCTTGTGATGCTGGGGAACAGTTGCAGGGACTTCTGTGGCATGGCATCTCCTTCGTTGGGCTTGATGACCTTTGAGGTCTTCTCCAACCTAAATGATTCTGGGATTCGAGGACATTAGGATTCTAAGATTCTAGGATTCCCCGATACTAGGTTTCTAGGATTCTAAGTTTCTACATTTTTAGGACTGTAAGATTCTAGGTTTCTAGGGTTGTAAGATTCTGTGGCAGTGCCTGGGCACTGACAAGACACTGCATGGGGACATTTCTTCTACATGACGTTTTACAGAACTCCTACACTTTTTTAAACAGTCCATAACTTAAACTTGAGCCTGGAAAGTGATGTTAAAATGAGAAAGATGTTTTGATGTGTTAATATTTAATTAACAATAAGGAGCACAAATATGAGAGCCCTACTGGACTGATGGGAATGTTGGAAATATCCAAATAATTGATCAGGACGGTATCTCTGATAAAAGCAGATTTTATTCGCAATTGCAGTGGCGGGCATCCTGCAAGCAGGCGCACCTGCAGAAAGCAGTGTTACATCTTTTATGCCCCATTACTCGACACTTATCTTTTCCTCCCCTGGTTCCTCATTGGCTGAGTACTTCAGGTTCACAGTCTTCCTGACGCTCAACTAAACATACAGATAGTGGCTGAACATAAAGTGTTGCTAGCAAAGCATGTATATTGCTAAGTAATTAACTTGCTTCCTCAGCACTCGGCCATTATTTCTGGACACCTGTTCATTCTTGGATAGAGATAAGTGTGGAAGGAGGATAGAGGGGGGCATCCTGATGCCTGCTTGTTGTATCCCAACCTAGCCACAGAGTGAGGCAGTCTGGCCTTGTGTGGAGGCCCTGGCTTCTTGGATGTTTGACAAGTCTGCTTACCTTTTGCTGAGGGTCTCTTATCCAAACAGAATAGCCTTACAGCATGCTTTCCAGTCCATAATACTATTCCCATACTATTCACAAGTATTACAGTTTTACAAGTGAGAATTAATCACATAATTCAACAACTGTATTTCTAAAATATGTTACTGAAATATATGGTATTTCTACTTTTTCAAACTAGCTGTTTCTAAGGACAAGTTACAAAATACGCTGTGCTCTACTTCTTTAGATCATTTCCCCTTTTTCGATATCTAATGCAGAAACAACATTCAATTCCTACAGGAAGATTTCCAAAGGCATTTTTCCAGTATTTCTGGGGACTTCTGGCCTCAGTGTGTGTGCCTTGCGGTGCTGAGAGCCTGTCCTCCTACAACACTGCCAGCAGTGGCTCCACCCCCAATTACCTGGGTGGTGACAGAGAAGGGAATGGAAGCCCCTTCCATGTCCCCCATCCCTTCACACCGCATGGTGGGGTTCCTGTTCCTATCCCTGTCCCCACTTCCCTTCACACCCCATGGTGGAGTCCTTGTTCCTACCCTCGTCCCCATGATCCCTCGCAGCCCATGGTGGGATTCCTGTCCCTATCCTTGTCTGCATATCCCCTCGCACTCTATGGTGGGGTCCTTGTTGCTATCCCTGACCCCATGACCCCTCACACCCCCTCCCGCCGCCGTTCCCCCCCCCTCCCGGGACAGCCGCGCCACCGCCATTTTCCCCGTCGAACGGTGGCTCCATGGCGGCGGCAGCGTCAGGCGGCCGAGGGCCCCAGCGGCCGAGGGCGCCGAGGCGCAGCCCGTCCCCGGGCGGCTACCCTAGATCCAAGCCGCTCGGCCGAGACAGCTTCACCTCTCGGCGCCGGGAGGGGTCCGTCTCCCCGGGCCTTCGGCGGGAGCTCCCCGGGCACCGTCGGGGTGAGGGAGGTGCGCGGTCCCACCTCGGCGCGGGGCTTTGGGGATGGGGCCGGGGACAGAGCCTCGGCCGGGGCCGTGCTGAGCGCTCCCCGTCGGTTCCCGTCCGCAGAGCCCTCCCGCTTCAGAGAGGATGAGGAGAGCGACGAAGAGGAGAGAGGTGGGTGCGGGCCTCAGTCCGGCTCTGGAGATAGAGGGGACGGCGCGGACCGCCGGGGCCTCAGCGTCCCCTGAGAGCCCCCAGCCATCGTCAGCGGCTGTCCGCGGTGTGGGGGGCGCCGCGCCACATCGCACCGCCTGGGGATGAGTCCCAGCCCCGGTTGCAGTCGCCTCTCCCGCGACTTTTTCATAAATTCATCACTTTCCCACAATTTTTTTTCACAAATCCGTTGCTTTTTTTTTTTTTCCACAATTTTATCATTTCTTTTTCCCCAAGAATTCGTCACTTTTATCTGAAATTTTTTCAGATTCGTTATTTTTCCTCAGAGTTTTCACAAATTCATCACCTGTTTTCAAGAATTCATTTTTACAGTTATTTCATGAATTCATTGCTTTTTTTCCATGTATTTTCCTCAAACATTTCTCATTTCATGAATTCATCATTTCTTTTTTACCACTTTGTTGTTTTTTAATAAATTCACTGGTTTTTCACCATGATTTTTCACAAATTTATCTTTTTCTTCCATGAATTCATTACTTTCGTATTCCCCAAGTTTTTCACTAATTCACTGCTTTGTTATTAATTGAAATTTTATCCCACTATTTTTTTCACAAAACTGGTGCATTTCTCAAGATTTTATTGCTTTTTTTCACACATTTTTCACACATTTATCTCTTGTTCCTTGAATTTTTTCATGAATTTTTCAAATTCATTGTTTTCAGAATTTTTAAAGAATTCACATATTTCATGATTTTTCACAATTTTGTCACATTCTTCACATTTTCTTCACAAATTCATTTCTTTAAACAAAATTTGCAAAATTCATTTTCATTTTCACTTTTTTCAGATTCATTACATTTTTCATGATGTGTCACAATTTTGTCACAAAATCATTGTAGTTTTTTTCAGCAATTTTTAATAAATTCATCACTTTTTTGTTTTTTTTTTCCCACAAGCTCGCATTTTTTTCCAAGAACTCCTTGCCTTTTTTCATGATTTTTTTTTCACAAAATAGTGGAGTTTTAAAGAATTTTTCACAAATTTATCTTATTTTTAATGAATTAATGTTTTTTGCCTGCACTTTTTTTTTTCCAAAATCCCTCCCTCTTTCTTTTTTTTAGAATTTAATTGCTTTTTATGAATTCATAAATATTCAGTTTTTGAATTCATAAATTCATCACTTTTTTTTTCATGGATTCATAGGTCTTTTTTTTTTCTTTGAATTTTTCTCAGTTTTATCAGTTTTTTCCCCCAGTAATTCATGGAGGTCTTTTTTATGATTTCTCTTTTTTTTTTCCTTTTTCCAGAAAATTATCAGAAATGCATCACTTTTTATCTCAAAAATTTTAACAGTCATCCTTTATTTCACAAACTTTTTACAAACTCATCACTTTTTCACAACTTTTTTTTCACAAATTAATTGCTTTATTTCATAAATTTTTTGAATCCATCACTTTTTTTCATGAATTTATCTCTTTTTCCCAACAAATTTATCATTTTTTTGAGCTATTGATGTTTTCCCTACTGTTTTTTTCATGACTTCTTTTTCATGACTTCAACTTGTTTTTTCCTCAAGTCATTATATCATTATGTTAGTTTCTTTTTCCTGAATTCATTCCATTTTGTCACTCCAATTTCTTTGTGAATTTTTAACTTTTTTTTTCACAGTTTCATCACGAATTCACCCAATTTTTTCACAGATTTGCTACCAGTTTTTCACACCTTGCTTTTTTTAAAGAATACATCCTTTTTTTCACAGATTCATTGCTTTCTATTTCACATTCTTTTCACAAATTTACCCATTACTTTACAAACTTTTTTTTTCATACAAATTAATTGGGTTTTTTAACATTTTTTTTTCAGTTTTTTCCACATTTTTTTTTTACTTTTTTCCACAATTTTTTTTTACTTTTTTCCACAATTTTTTTTTCACTTTTTCCTGCAGGTTCATGTATTTTCCCCTCAAATTTATTATTTTTTCTCCTGTTCATTACATTTTTCACTACTTTTTCATGAGTTGATCACATTTTTCATTATTTTTGCACTTTTTAAACATTTTTTTCTCTTCTTCACAAATATATTACTTCTTTTACACAAATTCATGCTTTGTTCCCCCTATTTAGAAGACCTGGATGAGAGCTTGCTGCTCACCACTTTTTCATTGCTTTTTACACAATATTTTCATTAGTTTTTTCATCTATTTTTTTTCAAATATTTCACACATTTTTTCACAATTTCATTGCTTTTTTGATGAATTTGTCCCTTTGTTTATAATTTCATCATTTTTTAACAAATTCATTGCTTTTTCATGGATTTTTCACGAATTCATCACTTTTACATGAATTTGTTGCATTTTTTCACAAATTTTGCAGGAAGTCATTTTTTTCATGTTTTTCTTTTCTTTTACAAATTCATGGTGCTTTTTGCTGTGATCTTTTCATGGATACATCGTGGTTTGTTTTTTTTTTGTTGTTTGTTTGTTTGTTTTACTGAATCCAGTGCATTTTTTCTTCCACAATTTCTTCATGAGATTTTTTCTTTTTTTCCCACAATTTTGTCATGAATTCACCCATTTTTTTTTTTACAAATTCATCATCAATTTTTCTCACACTGCTTTTTTTTCCACTAATTCATCCGTTTTTTCATGAATTCATTGCTTCTAATTCTTCTCATGAATTTATCCATTTTTTTCACAGATTCACTGTTTTTTGGAAATTCATGTTTGTCTGTCCTTTGCAGAGGACCTGGCTGAGAGCTCGCTGCTCAACAAGCTGCTCCACACCTCACTGGTAGAGAACAGCCAGCAAGTGGAGGTGCTGCAGCAGGACCCCTCTTCACCGCTCTTCTCCATCAGAACCTTCGAGGAGCTGCACCTGTAAGTTCCCCAGCACCTGGCTTTGCACACCCCATTTCCTATAGAACGCCTCGGGTTGTGCTTTTTCACAGGAAAAAGGAGCTTTTACAGGGCGTGTACACCATGGGCTTCAACAGGCCATCGAAGATCCAGGAGAATGCTCTGCCCATCATGATGGCACATCCGTGAGTCCTGACCCTGCCAGAAGGGATGAACCAACCCCAGTGTTCTGCTTCCCCTGTGAGGTGCCAGCATGGACATCCCAAACTTTTACTGCTGTAATTTCCCTTGCAGACCCCAAAATCTGATTGCACAGAGCCAGTCCGGGACGGGGAAAACTGCAGCATTTGTCCTGGCAATGCTGAGCAGAGTGAAAGGTGCTGAGAGGTACCCACAGGTATGCAGCAGTGGTGAGCCACTGGGATGCTGGGTGAGGGCGGAGATCTGGGTTTGCTCCCGTTAGGTATGGCTTTGGGATGTCCGTAGGCAGAGTTCTGAGTTTGCGTCCGTTTTGTATGGAAGCCAGTAATCTCAAGCATCATCATTGCTGCTCATCATAAACTCAGGGATCCTGGTTACTGCTCACTGTAATCTCAGGCATCCTGGTTACAGTTTATTGAAGTCTCTAATATCAAACATCCTAATTGCTGGTCATTATAATCCCCAGCTTCCTGGTTGCAGCTATACTTTTCAATGCTTTTTGATGATTTTTGATGTTTGGCTCTTGCCTAACACCTCTCTCTCCCCCAAGTGCCTTTGTCTGGCTCCCACCTACGAGCTGGCACTGCAGATTGGCCACGTGGTGGAGAAGATGGGGCAGTTCTGCAATGACATCAAGGTCACCTATGCTGTGCAGGGCAACAGAGGTTAGTCCAGCCCTGATGAGTGAGTGATAACAGCAGTTAGCAATCCCTAAGTGAATATAGAGATGCTCCTTAAGCCCTGAACTGCCAGGGGTTGTGCACAGCTTGCTGAAGGAACCTGCATTCATGTATACTGCTGTTAAGGAGCTGCCCTCACAGCCAGTGGCTTCTTTTGACATCCATTTTGCTGGTATCCGATACCAGAAAGCTGCAGGGAAGCACTTACTTCAAAAATTGCTACCTGTGACAGAGCTCCTCTTTGAAACTGAGGAAGTGAGGGAAGAACAGTATCACACTGACAGAAACTTACGATTTCTTGAGTCTGTATCCTGCTGGAAACCCCTTCGCACATTGCTTTGCCCATTCCTTGTCCATTCCTTCCTTGTTCCTTGTCCATTTCTTTACTGTTCCTTGCTTGTTCCTTGTCTGTCCCTTGTCTTGTTTCGTTTCCCATCTCTTTCCCATTTTTTTTTGCCCATCCCTCACCTATCTCCCATTTTTTGCCCACCACTTGCATGTCTCTTTCTCCTTTTTATTGCCACCCTTCACCCCTTTCTTTCCCTTCTTTTGCCCCCCTTCGGCAGTGTCCCCAGGCACTGTGCTGGAGGAGCAGGTTGTTATTGGCACACCGGGCACCATGCTGGACTGGTGCTTCAAGCGGAGGCTGCTCAACATGAGGAGGATCTGCATGTTTGTGCTGGATGAGGCTGACATCATGATTGACACGCAGGGATTCTCCTCCCAGAGCATCCGCATCCAGAGGTGAGTCATGGAAACTGGCTTTTGGCATGGGAAAATGCCAAAGGAGGGAGGAAGAAGTTAAGATTTTTCACAAAGGGCTTCCTTTATCCAAAATGTATTTTTTTTTCCCAAAAGACTCGCATTCATTGTTAAATTGTAAGACTTTCACCAAAAAGTGCTAGTGCACAAGTTTCTGGTATAAGTCAGTCCTCAATGCTAATGAATTCCAAGGGCTAACAAACTGTCAGTGCTGTTGAGTCCACAGTGCTATGTAGTTCCTCTTTTTAATGAATTCTTACTACTAATGAGCTGCTAGGTCTGACTAGCTCTTCTCCTGCCCCAGGGCTCTCCCCAAGGACTGCCAGATGCTGCTTTTCTCTGCCACCTTCAAGGAAACTGTCTGGAAATTTGCCCTGCAGATTGTCTCCAGGCCCATCATCATCAAGCTGCGACAGGAGGAGCTCACTCTGACCAACATTAGGCAGTACTATTTTGTCTGCAGAAACTGGGAGCAGAAGTACGAAGCCCTCTGCAACCTTTACGGCAGCATCACCATTGGACAGGCCATGATCTTCTGCCAGGTACAGTTCATCTGCAAGCAGTGAGCTGCTAGTGATCCATCTGGCATGGTCAACCCAAGTGTGACCTCAGTGCAGCTCCACAGATAGCCACAATGAGGGAGCAGATGCAAGGGAGGGATGGGAAGCACACAGACAGCATTTAAAACTCAGTGTGGTAACAGCGCCTAATAGTTGGGACCACGTTTACTTGACTACCATGGTGGACATGGCATGGAAACCATGCCGTGTTCCTCAGCCTTTATAGTTTGTGTCTAGTGAAGGCACTTTGTGACCCAACTTCTTGCTCATTTTTGCCTTATTTTGAGGCTCTGCCTATTCTGAAGCACCAGGGGCTAAATGGAAAGGAGCATGGGCACTGGAAATGTGAAGCACTGGCACTGAGTGAGCAAGGATTTGGTAAAGTGATGCTTTGGCATTAAGTTAGAGGAGTGGTAGTAAGGATTTGGGGAAGCTGAAGGATAATTGATTGAGAGCAGCAGTTGCAGAGCTGCTAGGGAAGGTCAGCCTTTTCCCACTCATGCAGACCCGCCGGAGTGCAGACTGGCTCTCGGTGAAGATGATTCAGGATGGGCACCAGGTGGCCATGCTGACGGCAGAGCTGTCCATTGTGCAGAGAGCTGACGTCATCCAGAGATTCCGTGACGGCAAGGAGAAGGTTCTCATCACCACCAATGTCTGTGCGAGAGGTCAGTCCCAAAAACGTACACTCTGAAAGGTAGAAATCCTCTTGCTTTCCCCTTGCCCTATGGAAATTCCTTTGCTGTGAGCCCTGTCATGTAGAAATCCCTTTACTTTGAACAGTTTTAAGCACTTAGGTTCCACGCTTCAAGTTCCCAACCATGCAATGAGAGGCAGAATTTTATCATGAAAGCTGAGGCTTTTGTCGATATGACTCTGTGAATTGGGAAAAATTTATCACAGTGGGGACTCAAAGGCAAAAGGGATGACAAATGTAAGTTAAGTGATCACAAAAAGAAAAAAATGATCAGAAATGCAAGGAAAGACGGATTAGAATGGGAATCTGAGAGAAAAAGTGATCAGAAATGCAAGTGAAGCAATGGTCTCGTCCAGTGTGCACAACAGTTAAGAAGCAACCTTCCGAAGGGGTTGGGAGATGGCTTTTAGGGCTGTAGAAAGCTCTTTTGAGAATCCTCTGTCACTCAGGGATTGACGTGACCCAAGTCACAATTGTGGTGAACTTCAGCCTTCCCATCAACTGTCAGAAGCAGCCAGATTTTGAGACCTACTTGCACCGCATCGGGCGGACAGGGCGCTTCGGGAAGAAGGGCATCGCCTTCAACATGGTGGACAGCCACAGCACGCACCTTGTGCACTGCATAGAGGAACATTTCCGTGAGTGCCCCCTGTCCCCTTGTTCCCCTGTTCCTCCAGTGCAGCAAAGGACTCAAAGCTCACCACTTGCTGCCTCCAGTTTTCACTTCTGCAGTAGCTGGAACTTAGCTTTTGCTAAAAAAAAAAACAACAAAAAAATAAACTCAGGGAGTGAGGCTTTGCAGAGACAGAGTTGAGAAATGATTTAATAAGAAGATAAGATATAATTTAATAATGATATAAAATAAGAAAAGAGACTACAAGGATCAGGAGCAGGGCTAAGCGCACTGACCTGCCCCATTTTGCAAGGAACTGGCCTGTTTTCTGCTTTCTTCAGCCTCTGTTCTTTGTGTTTCTCCTTGCTGCCTCCTCTTCCATGTTCTGTTACGGGATTCTAACAATTCTATTCTGTGATTCATTTCCCTTACCCTTCCCACCCCAGGTGCATTTTTTTCACACTTTTCCCAGTTAGAAAATGCAGGGTGAGCACCCTGGAGTGGTCCCTGTGTTTTCCTAATAACCTACCAAGTAATGAGCTTTGTTCCCTGTAATTGTCTCCATTGTTTCTCTAAGTTTTCTTTCTCTTTTTCCCCTTTTCTCTTTGTTTTCCGAAGATGAGACTCAACATGGTGAAAAGAGACCAGTGTGTGATTTCCAATACGAAAAACCAAGTGGGTGAACCCCAATTATCTGGTCTTATTTCTTCATTCTCTACAGTCAATCATAATGTTGAGATTGAAAGGACAGGGCTGACTTACAAGGATAAAACATCTTCCAGATGTTCCTTGTTTTTAGGATAGAACATCTTCCAAATCTTCAATTTTTTAGATTAAAATATTGTTGCATATATACATAATAATGTTTGGTGTTTTGGGGATAAAACATCTTTGAAAAATTTTACGTTAATTCCTAGTGAGTGATGGAAATTGGTGGGAACCCAGATCACATCTCACCCTAACCCAAACTGATGCTTTTCGCTTAAACCCTCTATACAAATCTTGTTTTTTTTTTAGCAGCTCTGAAGCAGTGGTGCCTTGCCATAGCCAGGGACGTTCTTCCTTCTTGCACTGACATTTTTTCCTTTCTACAGAGACTGAGATCAAGAGGCTGGACCCGGCTTGCATGGATGAGCTTGAGGAACTGGAAAACTGAGCAAAAAACATGGCTTAGCTCCAAAGAACTCACGTTTTGGTTTAAAATGTATGGGAAATCTAGGAGAAATCTGGTTTTCTAAGTTCCTGAAGGTACGTGGTTTTGTTGTGACATTTTAGAAGGAGAGTAGGTGAAAAACCCTCACCCTAAAAAAATTATTCTGATTGATTTCCTTGCTGCTTTGAGGGAATGTACCTTGGTGTTCTGTGGAAATGCTCTTTGGTTTTGGGGCAGCGTTCGCCTGTTTTGGGTACTACTGCTCTGTTTTGGATACTGTTGCCCTGCTCTGGGCTCTGTTCCTTGTTTTGAGGTGGTGTTCTATGGTTCTGGGGTGCTGTTTGTTGTCTGAGGGTACTGCTATTCTTTGTTTTGTTGTTTGGTTTTTTTTTGTCTCTGAAAGAAATGAGTTTAAAGCTGGCAAGTCCCAGTTCAACCATCTTGGTGTCTGAGGTTTGTGTGGAAACTTGTTTTGAGGGGAGGAACTACTGTTCTGTAATGTGTTAACTTAATTTCAGGGAGTGTGAAGATGATTTGGAAGCTTTGGGGAGCCAGAAAACAGTTCATTAAAGATAATAAACACAAGGGGAAAATGCTATTTTTTTCCTAATTTCTTCCTTTCCTTTTAAATACCCTACTATAAAAGCAGTTCAATGCTAAATGAGCACTTTGTTTTAGAGGGTGTTCAGCATGCAACATCAAAAACACTCAGTTACTCCAGTAATTTTCTCAGGTCAACACTAAAATGTTTTATGTTATTGTAAGTCTTGGCTCTTAATGGAAGGCCTGATTTTCCTCTCACTGACACCAAGATTAACTTTATGGAAGACTATGGATTTGCACTGCAGTATTGCAATGAATGGGGTTATACCACAGAAATCTGCTGTAGCCAGATGTGGGTAGTAACACCTAAAAGCCTCTTTCACCTTGGTTTCCAACAAATTCTGCAGGAAATTCCTAAAAATTACCTGCTCTCACCCCTCTAGTTACTATTACAAAACTTTAATTAAGGAATTAACTTCACCTTTTTCTGTTGTTGGTGCATTGTTTACTGAGTTGTCAATCTTAAGTCAGGTGGTGTCACGTAATAAAGGCTTAACCAATATGGACTTAGCAAATACAGACAGATTACTAACAGTACTGAATTTCAGCATGCCAGGCATCTGCATCTGTCACTCTCAGAATATTGTTGTTAATACATACAATTTTTTTTTTACAGTTCTAGATTTTAAGGGAGGGGAAGGAAGACAATTTGCACTTTGGAACTGAAGCTGAATGTTTGCTTTCATTTTGCCAGTTTAGTATTTGCATTGTCTTCCAGATACTCTAACACCAGACAGATCAGCAGGAAGCCAGCTGTTGTACTGCACGATGCACTGACAGTCATCTCCTGACTCACAGGCTCAGCATTGTCTCTTGAGACCTAAGCTGAGTACAGGGAAGCAATGAGAGGCTTTTCCTGCTTTAAATTGGTTTTCAGTAAGAATGTGCTTTCTTTTTCAGTCTTTCCTCCTGTATCCAGTTCACAGTCTGCTTTCAACTATTCACATCTATTAACAGGAACAATAGATGTAATACCCTTGCTTCTTACTTGTTTTTGTCGTTTTTATATTCTTTCTAATGCCTTCCTTTTAACTTCCATATAAAAGCTGTGTTTAATGCAGCTCTCCCCTTAGCTACTTCTGTTTCTGCGTATGATTTTCACAATTAACGAGATCTTAGACAAGTGGATGTTAGCAGAAGGTGTTCCTGCACACCTACGCCAGCAGCCTGCCTAAATTTTCACAGCACAGCAGAAAAACAGCAAGAATGGTGTTGACAGAAGCATGTAAGTCACACAGCTCCATATACGTGGCTTGTTGCTTGCTCCGTGCAAAGACTGAGAGATGTCATGGAGAATTGTATGCAGGGAAAATCTGGGGGTACCAGGCTCTGTGCAAGACACAAACTGAACATTTTTTGAAGCTGTAGGTCTGAAAGATGTTAATTAATGTCAGTGACATTAATAACAAAGAAATGAAAGAAAACGTGTCAACAAACTTTCCATTCTCTACAGTGCTTTGGGGTCTTAGTTTTTAGCTATTTTTTTCTTAAAAGGCAATAGTTTTTGAGAAGATTTAATGTCTTTTTTCTTCCTTTTTTTTTTCTTTTTTATTTTACAAAAAGGACAAAGAATGTTTTCGAGAACTGTGTTTGGCGGACACAGATGCCTTCAGGCACAGGGGCACCGACACCTGGTGCCAGTGTTCATGCAACCCATGCTCAACTTCCACCTCTGTTCTACCCTGCTGTTTACATGATCTCCCTCACCCTCCAGGTGTTTCTAGCTCTCCTGACTGTGGTTAAGGGTATCTTTTCAGCAGGCAATCTGGATGTGTGCCCTTCCCACTGCTCTCCACATTTCCTTTTCCCTTTGCTGTTTGTTCATTCATATACTTGCCAACTATTTGGCTGCTGCGAGTTAGAAACTTGTCCCATCTCTCAAAAGTCTAATGAACTCTTTAGTCAGCTTCTTAATTGTGTTCATATCTGTCCATTCCTGTCTACATCTAACACATTTCTTCTACAAATATTCCCTATGGAAGGTAGACCTCCTTGGATGCAGCCGGGACGTGGCATCCAGTTGAGGGGAGTGTTTTGCTAATCATTCAGTTGTATCATCTACTTTGTTGACAATAAAGAGAAAACCTTCTGTGCCTATGCGCAGCTGGTTCTCTGAGGAAGGAGAGTGGGAGTTGGTGCAAGGGAGCTGTAACTTTGAGCTGTGGACTTCAGAGGAAAAGACTGATGTGAGCAATAGTGATGCAAGTTCCATGGAGCCAGTGCAAGTAATAATGGGGAAGTGTACAGCTTCTGCAGTGTTTGCCTTATATAGTAGTACATGCAAATTACCTTCCATCAGTAATGTACAGTCGTCCAGGTGTATCCTCAAGGTATAAGAACTAGGTGGTCAAGGAAGCAGGCATACCCTGTAAGTCGCAAAGGAGGGAATTGTTTCATGACAAGTTTTTAGGTAACAGAAGATTGAGACTGGTTATTTGCAGAAGGTTCCTGCTTACACAGCCACGAGGCCGCTCATATGATGGGAACCGGAGTTTGGTGCTGTTCTCAGCAAGGCGTCCCACGAGAGGAACTTCAAAAAGGACCACAGAGCTCGACTGAAGGACACACCAAAGGACCCCAAGGGTCCCAGGACCACCACCACAGAAAGACCGAGCACGTGCAAGGACACAGAACCCTACGTTAGTGATTTTCGGGAAAGTACTGAGTACGTAAGTACCATCTGGGAAAACCTTTACATACGTAACTCAAGTAACATATATAAGCTGAAGATTCTTCATGCCAGGTATGTATGATAGGCAGAGCAGATCTCTCATGCATCCAGTGTTGTAATAAAAGAATGCCTGCTTCTTA
>NW_018364566.1:0-15075 GCF_002078875.1 Numida meleagris | reverse complement strand
CTTCTCTTCTCTTCTCTTCTCTTCTCTTCTCTTCTCTTCTCTTCTCTTCTCTTCTCTTCTCTTCTCTTCTCTTTCCTCCCCTTCTCTTCCCTTTTTTCCTCCTCTTTTCACTTTTCCTTTCCCTCACTTTCCCTTCCCCCCACCCATCTCTCCTCCCCTACCTTCCCTTTTTCCTTTCCCTTCCATTCCACTTCATCTTTTTACTTTGTTTTTTTAACAGGTTTTTCATTTTCATATTAATCTCTTAAAGCAATGTGTTTTTTATTTTGTGCAGCATTCCTGGGACTCAGAAATCATCAGACTTTGAAAGAGTTTCTGGAAAATAAGTTGTTCATGAAAATATTTTTGTGTCTGAAGGCAGTGGGCACAAAAGACAAATCAAGAAGGTCAAAAGAACTTGATCTCATTTCAAAACAAAACAATTTCTCTGTCTAAGGGTCTCCTGTGGCCAAAGAGGACTTATCGCAGACTTTCTGTACAAAGTCTGACATTGAATGTACTTCTGAAAAAGATACTACAGATAAATGCCAAGATAAAGAAGATATAACTCTGTTGAGGTACCACCCATTAAAGACTCTTCTATTGTGAAGCTGGATGAAGTTTTGGAGAGTCCATTTTCTAGAGAAAATGAGTAAGAGAAAGTGTAATGAAAATAAAAATAGGAAAAAATATAAGGAAAATACAGAAAACTCTTAAAAAACAGACAACGACCGCTACTGAAGACAGAGAATGCACTGATACTGAAGAGAGGGTGAAGCAAACCGGAAGCAAAGCAGAGGGTCATTCCCACAAGAGGTGGTCCTCTCATAGTGTGGAAACAAGCAAAATCCTCCTGAGCAAGAGTACTGCAGTGGAAACAAGTACTCATTGTCCTATAGTGAAACAAAGACCTGATGTCACATCTCAAAGCAGAGGTCAAGAACAAGGTAGGAGTATATAGTACCGTTCCAAACAAAGACAGAACTTGAAGCAGATAAAGACACAATCGAAGTGAACCATAGTTCACCCATGAACTCGCTCGCCATGGAGATGGCAAAAATGCAGATACAGCAATAATTACTGTTACTCTCATACTAGAAAATATAGTCTAGAATGTTCTCTCCTTGTGATAAAGATTTGATGAGTCAAGCTTATTGCAGATCATGTAAGGATTATCATTACAAAAGCAGATGGCCTCACAGTTCACTCTCTAGGGAGGAAGATGTGCGTCAGTTTAGCAGCCCCAGAGCAGACTGACTGCATTGTTCAGTATGTCAGCAGCAATCTGAAAAAGATTTTCCTGAAAAACATGCATTCCACTTGTGTGAGCTCATTCAAATTTTGAGGACTGTCCCCACAACAGTGGAAAACAGCACCAAAAGAAGAAGATGCAGTCAGTCAGACTGCAGACTCAGAGTGAATGCAAAATGTATGAGAACTTAAGAATGAAGAGATTGTAGGTCAGGAAAAGAGAAAATGTTAGAAGGCCAAAAAGAAATAGAAAACGAAAGGTAAACATTGAGATGACTACAAGTATGTCAACGTAATCAGATTTTTTTTCCTAATTGTCTTCTTGGTATTCCACATGTCTTCGTTTCTAACTTAGCTATAGAGCACAGTCTGGCTGGGAGTTGTGTTGTTATGATGACATGAGATGACACCCACTGGTGTAATTATGATTACATGAGATGATGCCATGTTCTGGCATGGTGTGGACTCACCTGCAGGGTGTACCACGCTGGCTGCAGGGCTGTGGAGAGTGAGTATCAACAGCCAGAGTCCCAGCAGGGCAGCTGCAGTGCTTGTTAAAGGGCTGCAGTTAGCATGGCTGGGAGTGTCTTTGAGGGACTGCTTTTACTTTTTCCTTCTTTTTAATTGGGGGAAACAGTTTTAACTGTTTTATCTGATTTTCCGAAATCTGTTTTCAACATGTTGTGACTAGTTCAGGCGATTTTTTTCATCAGTAATTTCCTTGCATGACATCACAGACTTCAGAAAGTCGTAAAGCAAACATAAACTCACTTGAATGAAGAAATAAACATCCAGTTTCATCTCTCGGGTAAGCCTCCTCCAGCTGGAGTCAGGCACTTGCAAAGTTTCCTTCGTAACACCTTCCTTTTGCACAGTCATTGGACTTGTAACTCAAGAATTACATTGGCTCTACTTGCAACGTGAATGTGTGACAGAGGTGTAGCAAAGCTCCACTCAGGGAGTTCCCAGCCTGACTTTGGAATTATCTCACGTTGAGCTACAGCCATTCTGAGGGACTGGCTACTGTAAAAACTGCAAGCTCAGACAGCCGGCTAGATTTACAGACATGCTGAAACTTCTGCTCAGGAAGGATTTGGGCAAGCTCCATTTTATCAGTGTGTCTGGATACACTGGCTATCTGAACTGGTTATTTCCACCATATCATCTATACCTACCTGCTTATTAAAGTTTATTGGGACTTTGTATGAATTTCTGACTTGCCACATTTCTATTTCTGGCTGATCTTAATGATATATGCTTTCTATTTAGTGCACTCTTGATTCTTTTTCTTGTCCCTCAAATAGCCTTTAAATATGTTGTTGAAACATTTTCCCTTTCAATGAGAAGGAGATGTCCCTGGGATCTGCAGTTTGAAGACGGGATCTTATCTGAAAGTCACTGAACCTAAGCGCTGTCCTGTTAGTCTCCCAACAGGACAAGGATGCCTCTGGTGTTCAGTCAAGCTTTCAGTTTTCTGTATACTTTTCTCTGAAATGGAAGAGGTGTGCAGAATGGATTTTACATGAATTTTAAATTGGCCATTTGAAGGGAAATATTCTAATTCAAGGGTACACACACAAAGTCTCATTTCTGGCACTAGAAGTTCCCTAATCTTCTGTGCTTTGTTTCACTTTTTCCAAGACTTACTGACAGCAATCAACTTTTACCATAAATCTGAAACTACCTTGTGCTTTGTTCTCTCAGCAATTGTGTTCTGTTACTAACATCAGCTATAGAGAAATGACTGGTTCCCCTCAGAGAATGGCATATAAATTTTTGAACTGCAAAGCAATTTCAGATACCTATGTATGAAACATTCCTTGATTTACCTTTGGATATAACAGTAAGCAGTTTTGTAGCTCTAGGTCAAATGAAACAGATGCTGAACGTACTCTGTTTCTGCTTTTCTTCACAGGGTTTTCTGGTTCACAGTAGATCTCCTAAGTATGAATTAGTAAGATTCTCTCGTCAACTACTAGGAATTCTTTGGAATTTTCAATTTCCACTGACTTCACGCTCTTCGTTCTTACTTTAGGCAGTTTCATCTGTATACTGAGCTCTAGAACAAGTTGTGACACTTGAACAGCTGGGCAGTGACAACTGCTACAAATGTAACAAGTAAGATTATTATTAATTACGTATTCATATTACATACTTCTTTAAGGTATTGCTTGACTGAGAGCATAAGTTCTCTTTTGACTTAATTTAGAAATAAGGAGACACAGCACCTTTGTTGCTGCTTCATTTTGTTTGAACAACTAATGCACTGAAATAATCCAAAACATGAAAATAAAACATTTGTTTTGGAAGTATAGAAAGTGCAGCCATTAGCTGACATGATTTTATTCCTACCATTGTCTGCACTGAGGTTTGTCAAGCTGGCTAGGTATGAAGTCACAATCTGAGGTATCCCTATGTAAGTTCACATGTTGAATAAACAGCACCCAGTAGGTTATTAAAACAGTTTAACCCCAGATTCATTTTAGCCTGTGGATCCAAGGAAGCAACATGTAATGTATTCAGAATTCTCATAATTTACAGATTAAGTCTGAAAAAGGATAAGTCAACTGTTAAAAGCACCTCAAGTTGGAATTGCACAGTCCCTCATTAGCTTGCTCTTTGAGTCATGATCGGTTGAGTCACACATAAAGCCAGAATTTTAGGTGCTTTTGCCAGTTTAGAAAGAAAGGCCTTGCAGTACCACATTCACTGCTGATAAAACTATGCCATTCCCTGCATTTTGACATCAGAATTTGAAGAGATACTTTCATTCCTTCTATTGATTAGCTATTAACAGTATCTTTCTTGATTATATCAGCTGACAAGTTTCAGTCTTCATTGTGCTCAGGGTTGACATTCGCTGCTTACACTGTAGGTCTTACCTTTGAGTGGACTACATACCAAATTTAAAATTCACGGTTTTGTTTCAAAATATTGCAGATGTTTTCAGCATCTTTTCAGGCAACGTCAGTACATAAAGACTTATTACTGTCAAAGTAACTGCTTCTGGTTATCAAGAGATGGTATTTTGCCGGGTTTTATCAGTATTCCATACCATGACAGCCTGCGGCAGGCTCTGGGGTGCAGAGGCACAGTGCGCTGCGGACTATGCTTCCTGGCCATGTGTTCTCTAGCAGTCTCATGTGAGTTCCAACCCTCCAGGAGGAAGATAGATTGAGATGGAACAAACTGCTGTTCCCAAGAGCCTCCAGTGTTGTCTGTGTGATCTCCAGTTCTGGTGATGGGGGTGAATGTGTCTTCCAGTTTCTGGCAGTGCAGCGAGCAGCACAATCGGAAGTTCTCTCCTCCCATTTTTTTGTTTGATTTATTATTCTTAATTATTCTGTATTATCTCATATTCCTTTTAATTAATTAATTCTCCTATCTCAATTGGGTTTTTCCTCTTCCTTCCTCCTCTTCTCCCATGCAGAGAGAGGAGTGTCACATGATTAACTCTTCAAACTGTGACACAATTCAAAGAAATGATATGAAGTTAAATGCAATCCAATGCAGTGCAATGGAAGGAAATCCAGTGCAACCCTAACCCCAGCCCTAACCATAACCCAAACACAATACAGTATAATGGAATACAATGCAATGAGATGAAATGCATTACAATGGGATGAAATGAAATGAAATGAAATACAACATAATGGAATGTAATACAACCTTAACCCTAACCATAAACCTAACTTAACCCTAACTTTTTCACTAAGTGTAACCTACTGCAAACATTAAAGCAAACCAGTAAGTAATACAATGGAATGAAAAGCAATGCAAAGCAAGGCAATTAAATGTATTGCAATGGAATGCAACACAGTCCTTACCGTAACCCTAAAACTAACCCTGGCCCTTATCCTAAACCTAGCCCTAATCCAAACCCTAACCCTAACACTAAGCCTAGCCCTAGCCCAAACCCTTAAGTAATACAATGGAATGAAACCAAATGCAATACAAAGCCAAATCCTAATCAAGTTAAAGGTCATGAATTCAGCAGAAATTTGATCTGTTTAGTTAGTATTCACAATGATCCATGTGTAATACCTTAAGAAATCTCCCTACAGTTTGTACAGTTGTGTTATGCCAAACTACTATTTCCTTCATCATTTAAGACAGTAGAGAAAGGAGAGTAAACAAGCAAACTAACCCATGCTAATGTAAAGAAAAGTGCAAGGCTCAAACACATTTTAGAATTCACATAAAACATCTGCCCTTCCTGTCCAGACATTCTCCCATGTCAACTGATATATCGTTTTTACCGAGGACAGAGCTAACACAAGCAGGGTTACTAGAAATCCAAAACAAAATACCTGTTTCCCTCTTTTTGGCTTTACTGTACTGTTTCTGAGTCCGTGGTTAGATATTTTACATTTTAAAAAAAAGCTGCGTGCAATTCTTATTCATATTGAGAGTGAATTGTGAAAAGAGACCTCTCCACAGAGAATGTCATGTGCCTTTTAAAGTAATTTTTTTGATCTCTCATTTTTCATAGCAACTTTCATGGAGAGGAAAAGAAAGTTTCATGGGTCTGGGGAAGAAAGAGTTTAGAGGTCAGTTGTTGCACATACAGTTAGCACATTAGTTATAAAATCTCAAACTATTAACAGAGATTATTCACATTGGTAACCCACAGCTTCTTTTTGTTCAACATCTAGTATGTAAATGAAACAGTGCAGTGTTCACATTACTCAAAGAACTGTGGCATGATGTGTTTGAAAATGGCACATGAAATGAACAAGAACCTTTGTGAACCTGAGAGAGGAAGCATCTTTAAAGACTAGGGGTGTAATCCCTCTCTCACAGAAGAGAGCCAATGATACAGAAGAGCCAACGATAATGCATGCATCAAGATAAACTATGGGTAAGGAGCCACAAAAGAATAGTGTGGTAAGTACATTCAGATCAACACCTGAGAGGCTGGCAAAGGAAAATCTCTAGCTTAGCAGCACAGATGATTCCTGATTTTCTGAGTACTAACAAGCATCATCTAATCAGATCTTAAGAAAAAGATCTTTTGTGTGCAGTGTTTTGCTTGCAATCATACCCCACTGTTTGCTTCACAGAGCTTCTGAACTAGTTCACTGACCATAAAGCTACTGACAAAAATAAGTGTGCTCTTAGCATGGACAAAAATAATTCATTTGCTAAAATGAAGCATTTTACTTCTATGCAGATTAAAATCTGTATCATATTCAGACTTTAAGATAAATCCGGGTCTTTGAAACAATGGAGGAAGAAAAGGAAAACAGGATGAGGGAGTAGGGGACTAGGAAATCCATTCAGAAACTACAGCAAGGAATTCCACAAGGAAAAGAAAATATAAGCAAAAACAGATTTTAAGTGCAGAAAGTCAGCTGGATACTCAGTGTCTTTTGCCAGCAGTGAACAGTCAAGCCAACAAAACAACAGTAGAAGCAGACTGGAACCTCTAGGCCTTTAACCAAGAATAAGTTCTTATTGCATGAAACATCTACTGTATTCTGAAGTTTTCTCAAGTGACAGAAGTAAAATGGTGTCATGTGGGGATACAAGGATGACTATTCAAGGCAAGATAAACAGCATGAGAAAGCAATGCTGAGAAGAGAAAACAAAAGGAATGACTCACACCTCTGATTGGATAAGCACCTGCGTGCACTGTTAAGGAGTGTTTGTGGAATGTTTTGTTGACATGCAAAGGTGGGTGGGAAAGTTAAAAGAGAAAACTTGTGAATGTTAGAACCTGTAATAAACAATTTGGATCGTTCATATCTGAGTCCGTGCCTCAGGCGCTGCAAATGGCACACGCTGTGTGGAGCAACTCAAGCCGAGGCTGAGCGAGCCCGGTTCGGCAGCACCGCCCGACTGAACTACGGAGAGGTTGTTTGGCGCACGCCCGCACTGCTCTACAGGACAGAAGGTGAGCAGCCGGGAACTACGGGGAGCTCACTAACGAAGTGCTGGAAATATCCAAATAATTTATCAGGACGGAAAGCCCTGGCTTCTTTGATGTTTGACAAGTCTGCTCTCCTTTTGCTGAGGGTCTCTTATCCAAACAGAACAGCCTTACAGCATGCTTTCCAGACCATAATACTATTCCCATACTGTTCACAAGTATTACAGTTTTACAAGTGAGAATTAATCACATAATTCAACAACTGTATTTCTAAAATATGCTACTGAAATAGATGGCATTTCTACTTTTTCAAACTAGCTGTTTCTAAGGACAAGTTACAAAATACGTTGTGCTCTACTTCTTTAGATCATTTTGAATTAGGGAGTTAGGGGCCCTGAGTTGGGTCTTAGTTTAACTGTCCACTAAATTGCTTAGCTTATCTTCACTGCCAGATGAATTAGGGAGTCAGGGGCCTTGGGTTGGGTCTTCACTGCCAGACATTGTTTAGTTTAGCTCTCCATTATCAGATTGATGCAAGTCAGTAAGAGAAGAACAGGAAAACAGTGAAGGGGGAACGAGTATGATAAGAAACTACAAAGGCATGCAAGATAGGAGAGCCTCCCCTGGGACAAAGGTCAAGATGAAGACTCCTGACTTCATCCAAGAATGCCCACCGAATGGGGAGGAGGAGGTCGAGCCTTCATCCAGCGACCACCAGAAGGGGCTACAATGCATGCGCAAAGGGGAGGAAAAGTAATGAATATGTAACCGGGCGCAATGAATATGTATAAGTTTGGCTTTTAAATGTCTAACACTTTTGTCTAGGGGTATGCGAGTTTGGTAGGGCGGTGACCCCCTCGCATCCAGTGTGGGCGCAGCACCGTAATAAACATACCTGCTTTATAACCTAATCTCGGGTTATGGAGTTTGATTCCGCAAGTCAATTTCCCCTTTTTCGATATCCAATGCGGGGAGCTCACTAACGAAGGAGCAACAAGTAAATCTCGAAGTATTACAGAGAATTTTAAAGTTTCAGAATCGAAAGGTATCTACCTCAGCATTAGTTACTTTTCTTAAATGGATAATCAAAAACGTCCCGGAGTTTCCGAAATCTGGGTTTTCTTTTGACAGGGCTGTTTGGGACAAAATTGGCATAAGACTCTGGGATGCTGAAACTACTGTAGATAAAATGGCTGCTAAGCCGTTTGGCTCCAAATATCGGAAGCGCTCAAACAAATTCGACAGGGAAGGACGAGTTCTTCCGACTGTTCCCCATCGCCCCCACCCCGGCCGCTGCCCCTCGGTGCGGGAGGCAGCTCTTGCCCGGACCCCACCCGCGACTCCAACCCCTCCCCCGGTCTGGGAGAAGAAGAATCGCGGCCCTCGGCGAGCGCCGCCGCCGCTGCTGCGAGGCTGCTGCTGCGAGGCCCCCGCGGCCACAGTCCGCTCCGGATTGTCCTTGCCCCGCGGCCGCCCCCGGCTCCCCCCCCATCGCCCGCTGCGCCGCTGCCGCCCTCCGCACCCCCCGACTCCAGTCGTGCCGCTACCGCGGCCCGCCCCCCCTCCGTCGCTCGCGATGACGCTGCCGCCCTTCGCCCCCCCCCATGCCGCTTGCCGCTCCGCTTCTGCCGCCCGCATGCAACTTAGTTAAAGACAAGGATGGACCGCAACTAGAGGATCTTTTTGATCCTGGTCCAGTAGATCCGGAGGACGAACCGGACTTTTTCCCTCCTGACGACGATTTGAAGAGGACGGGAAGGAAAAATGTTGTCTCTTCTACAGCGTACTGTAGTGCTTTAGAGCGGTGCAGAAAAGAAGCAATATCACAGGGTGATGCTGATATGTTGCAAGCCTTTCCTGTGATGTATCGTGCAAATCAGCCCCCATCATGAAAATTTTGTTACAAATGATTCTGTCTCCCATGCAATATACTGTGTTTATGACTGAGTACTGAGAGCAGGCCACCATCCAGACTATGGATAATTTGGATGATTTAAAACATTGGCATGGAGGAGCTCATGGGGGAATGGGCTCGGGCAGCACCTCCAGACCAGGCACAGATGGACAGGCAATGCTTTGAAAATAAGTCCAACAATCTGCCAACTGACAGTGGTAAATGCATTACAATCAGTATGAAAAGCTAGACCTCACGTCCCTATTTTTCGTTACATGAATGATATCTTAACAGCAGCAGAACAAGAAGAGAGCCTCATAGATGTTATATTGCTCATCCGACAGGGAGTACAATCTGTCAGTTTTCAAATAGCTGATGAAAAGCTGCAACTCAGTTCTCCATGGAAATATTTAGGATGGAAAATTACATTTCACACCATTCAGCCGCAAATCCTCAAAATAGTACCCAATGTGCAGAAGCTAAGTGATCTGCAAAAATTATCAGGAACCATCAACTGGTTGTGACTGTTTTTGGGTATTACTGCTCAAGAGCTACACCCTCTATTCCAGCTACTCAAAGGAGACCCAGATCTAACCACTGAAAGACAATTAACACCAGAAGAGCTACAGTACTTGGACCCTGTAATAACATCATTGCAACATTGATACAGCTATTGTGTTTGTTTATCACTTCCGGTATCTCTTATAATAATATCAGACTCTTATCAACCATATAGCTTGTTATGTCAGTGGGATACCTCAAGAAAAGATCCTCTCATCATCCTCAAATGGATATTCTTACCACATGCATTTTCAAAAACCATTACATCACAAGTGGAGATGTTTGCAATGCTAATACAGTGAGGTTGACATCATCTACAGATTTTACCAGCTTCTGACCCTGATTGCACCTACATACCCGCTACTAAAAAAGATTTAGATGGGATGCTTGTGCATTCACTCGCTTTTCAAATTGCTATGGCTGACTATACTGGGCAAATCTCCACTTATCCCCTCAAACATCAGTTACTGCATAATTTGAGTGACTTTTCCCTTACTGCAAATGCTTTACTTTCGCATGTTCCAATACCTAATCCGCTGTTACTGTATTTACAGATGGCTCTGGCAAGACATACCAAGCAGTAGTTCTCTGGCGTGAGACTGCTACACGATGGCAGTCAGACGTGCATATTGTCAATGGGTCACCTCAAGCAAGTCAAGAACTTGCTGCAGTGGCTCAAGCTTTTCAAATTTTTGCAGAACAAAAGCTTAATATAATAACTGACTCTTTGTGTGTTCCAGGTGTCATTCAGCAGATTGAAGGATCTTTTCTTAAGGAAGTTAACAACCCTGCCTTGTTTGCACAGCTCAAGCAAGTTTTGCATTACATCTCTCACTGTACTCTTCCTTATTCCTTATTTTATTATGCATATTCAGTCACACACAACATTGCCTGGTCCAGGCAACCAGACGGCTGATCAAGCCACAGTCGCCTCTGCTACCCCTCAATTATTTCAACAATCGCAACCGTCCCATCAATTTTTCCATAATAATAGGAGAGCCTTACAAAAACAATTCCAATTGACAATGGATCAAGCCTGTAACATTACTGTAATGTGCCATGCTGCCAGGCAATTGCCCCTTTGTCTCAAATAGAGACAAATCCCCATGGCACAGCACCTCTTCAAATCTGGCAAACAGATGTCACTCATGTTGATGAATTTGGCCATCTAAAATATGTGCAAGAAACAACAGATACTTATTCTTCTTACGTTTGCCACAGCACATACATGTGAATGCAATCGCGACGCCCATAAACACTGGTTATCTGCTTACACTGCCATGGGGATCCCACATACTATAAAAACAGATAATGGACCTGTGTATACTTCTAAAAGCACTCAAATTTTCCTCCAGGAATGGGGGGTTACAGGCATTCTTCATTCTCCCACTGGACAAGCTATCACTGATCATGCTCATCAAATATTGAAATGTACTCTTAAAAAAACAAAAAAGGGGGAATACCGGAGACACACCACAAGAATGTAAGGCTTTGCTTGTGCTGAATTTTTTGAATTGCAATCATACAGATACAACTCGAGTAGACTGTCATTTTGGGGCCTCCCCAGTGCTTAAGGAATGGCCGCTGGTTAACGTTTGGAATATGGCCACAGGGCATTGGGAAGGTCCCTTACCACTGATAACGTGGGTAGAGGATATGCTTGTGTTTCTACAGGGACTGGGCCTAGGTGTGTTCCAGTGTGATACATTCGGCCTCATCTCAAGGCAGAAAATAGCATCCAGCCCTCATAATGACTGGGATTGTGTGTTTCTTACTTATTGGTATTGTTTTGTAATTTGTTGTATTGTAAAATAGCTTACAGATACTATAGTGAGTGACAAAAAATGGCTGCACTACCCACTGGATGGTATTATAATAACAGCCCTAGTAATGGTATGGCAAAGTGGGTGATTTTCCTGTGTTAGCAATGCACCCTCAAGAATTAGAATTATTAGACATTATCTTGGTTGCTGTGTGCTGCTTCTTCTATTTTAGTAGTATATCAAATGTGAATTGAACAGTATTTGATGTTACCAGTGCTAGAATCTACAGGAATAGCTCTTTTAGTGTAATTTTACCACCTCATTATCAGTAATGCTCAGTTATGATGCTATGAGCCTATCAGTTAGCCTTTTCTTAATTTGTGAAGACAAAACATGGAAAGGAATTCCAGGCAAAAGGATGACCCTGTACTACAGAACGACTGACTCTCTTTCATCCCACTAATCAGGATTTTAAAAATATGACCATGCATCACTTGAGACAAAGGCGCACGCTATCTTACTTTGATTCAATATATGATTCTGATATAGGATTCTGGAATATTGCCAGATTTTTTAGTTCACTGGTCCCTTCAATTGGCACCTGTATCAGGGACCCAAATGCCCCTCGCTGAAGAAAGATCTTGGGATAGAACAAAGTATTCTGATAGTTTTAAGGGAACTGATAGTTGTGTCTATAGCTGCAAATGTTTTGTTTCATAGAGAGGGCTAACCTTGGTAGTTTATTTTGCTTTGTGAGCAGGTGTTCCACTTGGCCTCTGTATCACGCACTGGCCACGTGGATGCAGTGTACAAATGGAAAAAAACCCTGCAGACTCTGAGAAGAATAAAAGCAGGAGAGAGTCTGTGATGGGTGAGAGAGGAGAAGTGCACTTTGAAGCAGGGGACGCCCTGCTGGCGCTGCCTATCGCATCCACCACCAGCATGGTCCTTCTCTCTCCTTTCTGGTGGTTTGGTGTCTCTCAAGGGTCAGTGAGTAATAATGCACTAGCTTAGGGAGTTTCTGCTTCCCGCTTAGGGGGATATCTAAAATGGATGCCTGTGTGTGTGTGAGTGTGCATACGTTGACTAAGACTCATGACCCTCTGTGCAGCTCTGAGTGCATGGTTTGCTTGTCTCTGCTCCTGAGACATCCTGTCTCTCAGATCCAAACGTACTCTGACACAGCACCACTCAGCTTTAGCCACACTCACCAAGTTAGGATGTTAGCCAGCTAAGGAAAGGAATGCCCCTAGCGATGCTCTAGCACGCTTGCCCACTAATATTGATTCTATCCGACATGCAACTCTATGAATTTGTGCAACCATTGATTTTCTATTAGTCCAAAGGCATGGTTGTGAGCACTCTAAAAGGATGTGTTGTACAAATTTTAGTGATCATTCAAAATCAGTATATCAGAGTATACAAAAGTTGAAGATTATCTCTAATCAGTGACAGGTACACACAGAATGGGACCCTCAGGGATTCTTTTCCAGGTTGCAGAAACTTGAGCCATAGGCCAGCCATGTGTTTATTCTTTTTTTAATGGGTTTAGCAGTATTTCTTGTCATTATGCTATGTTTCCCTTGTATCTTTTCTTACGTTTAGTGTCTTGTCAATCGAGGTCTTGATTGAGTTATGGTGATTATATTATTAATATGATCAGAGCTATTATTTGATAGAATAGTAATAGTTAGCTAATAAACAAAAAAGGGGGAATTGTGGGGATACAAGAAAGACTATTCAGAGCAGAAGCTGCGGAGCAAGATAAACAGCATGAGAAAGCAACACTGATAATGAGGGACACCTCCAGAAGAAGAGAAAAGCAAAAGGAACATCACATGGCTCTGATTGGATAAACACCTGCGTGCACGGTTTGGGAGTGTTTGTGGAATGTTTTGTTGACATGTAAAGGGGGGTGGGAAAGTTAAAAGAAAAAACTTGTGAATGTATATAAGGAATGTTAGAACCTGTAATAAATGATTTGGATTGTTCATATCGGAGTCCGTGCCTCAGATGCTGCAGTGTCACACTGAAAAAGTTAACCTAGCTGGTCTCTTATTTATGTCCCATTTTTGTAAAAACATAAATCAAGGAGATAAATCCAGTTGAAGTTAGAAACACATACAGAAATATGAAGGAAAAAAAAGAAGTTGAGAGTGGTTCTTCTGACAAGCGTGTATAACTGTGCTATATCTTTTCATCCTCTAGAACAAAGTTGTATGTTCTTGTTTAATGATTACAATTAAGCTTACATAAAATGGAACATTGAAAAAAAATGTACCTGCTTTTGGAGGTCAGATATTGGTGTTCCTAAGTCACATAGATACATCTGAGGTACTAAGGAATATCTCACACCTGCATATAAACTTAAGAGATTTCTTTTTTCTGTGAAACTAGTCTATTTTAATTTTGACCTAATTTTTGGCTTTCCAAGTTTGAGAACAGAACTTCTGTCTACTATGTCAAGGAAAGTTATCTAGTAATGTGTTAAATAAGACAGTAGTTACAGATATTTTCATTTTTATAAGTTGTTTCGAAGCACTATGTGGAAATACATCTATTTGTACCACTGTTCTGTCCTTCTTTTTACTTGGTCCTTTAGTTTCATACTGTCATCTGAAATCTGGGAAGAAAACTTACTCCAGTGTGATGCTGGAAAGTGGCATTCTTTTATTCCTCATGATATGCACCAGGCAACTTGACAAATCAAGTGCATGCTCTCAGAGTTCAAGTTCTACATTTAAACAGTTAAGATATATCTATGCAATACATTGGCATACATATTTGTTCTATGCCAAGATCTCATTAATATATGCTAACGTCCTGGGCATGCATGGTAGGGGCCTCTGGTTGTCTTAGACCACCTATTTCCTCATTTTTCCAATCATTAGCTTCATCACAGTGTCTTTCAGCTGACCTTTTAGCTGTTTTTTCCCACTTTTGTAAGTTTCCATTGCTGGTTATGCCATGAGCAACGTTCTATGTTGGAACACTATAACTCAAAACAATATACATGAAATACAAGAAAAAGTCATTGCACTGCGACAATGCAAAGATAACAGTAGATTACTGTGACTCCAGTGCTTCTGTGAATCCTTGTCACTGAGGAAAACAAGGCTGTTCACACACCAGCTAAACTGGAAAGTTTTAGAACTAGCACTCATTCATTTCTTTTGCTGAACTAATACATTGGTCCTTAAACACAACGATCCCTATTTCTACACTAGCCTATATCAATACCTAATTTTCATGACATAGTTTACACTTTGGTCTAAAAAGGTTCCTAAAATTTCTCTGTAAGTATTTGCCTGCTTGTGTGCCTGCACGGGTGGTGCGGGAAGTCCTTTGGAAACTGCTGGGTACAGGCAGCGTGCTGGCCAAAAGTCCGCTGTCTTTTTCTGGTGACTTTGCCAGGCACTCGCACAGCCGTTTGCACTTAGGGACTGACTCTTCTGCACTCCGAGGCCCTGCGCAGCTCGCCTGCATTGGTCTTGGAGGAAGAAGTCACGCGGGAAGGGAGTGTCAGGGGGCCAGGCACTTAACTGCGCCTGTTCCAAAGGAGCTTCTGCCTGCAGGGACCAAGGGCCGGACAGCAGGCCTGCTCCGTGCCCTCGTCCCACCTCCGAGCAAGGGAAGGGACGGCGCACAGCTTTTCCTTCCCGCTCCCTTTCCCTTCAGCGAGACGTGCTGATCCTTCACAAGCTCTTCTGGGGGACGCAGCTCAGAAGGGTTCCAAGCAGCACGCTCCCAGAACG